>NC_136901.1:50320549-50382028 GCF_949606895.1 Notothenia rossii | reverse complement strand
ATGATTGGCTGTCTCAATCATTGTGATTGAATGTTTCAATCTTATTATGTTGTTTTTAATGTGATTGTTAATGATGTAATTGATGTTGTGTAAGTCCACACTCAAATCTGAAGATTCCCATTGATTTAAGAATTGAACAAATTATTATTAGAATATAGTTTATCAAAATGGATAAAAGAGAGGAACAGTTGGGGAATAATTTGCCCTGCATGTCCTCCTTCACCCTCTGACGCAGCTGACCACCCTGAGCAGCCGTTATTTACCTTAAGGAGGGGGCTTCCCTAGCAAGTTGTTGGTTGTTGCCAGTTTATGACCGGGCAGCTCTCGTCAGGTATAGATAGTTATTGTTGCGGAACACCTGGAACACATCCTTCTGGGGTGTACAGGACCCTGAGCCATAAGCCCACCACTAATGTGATTCAGTGTCCTCAGCTGTTTAGTCTAATCTTTTGAATAATGCTTGTTATTACACTCTGACTAGTTAAAACCTGGAGCTACAGGAGGGGTCTTGAGAATTGACGTGGTAACTCTCCCGTGAAGTCAGCCTCTGGCTCTTGGACTTGTCTTGTGAATTCTCCAGCCGACGCTCCAAATAAACCCATCAGTGTTTGGCATCAAAGCTCCAGCTCTCCCAGTGTCTCCTTTGAGTCGGTGACTCCTCCTGCATTGCTACACAGAAGTTTCCAACACAGCCTTCGAAGATCATGTTATATAATCTATAAAAAACGTTTTTCATTTAAAAAGCTAAATTATACTTTTTTGTAACATGTTAAACATTTGTATGAATACATACTGTATATGAATTAGCGCGCAATTAACCTACACCTTAATAATACAAATATGTGTAGGTGGACCAATTGCTACGGATCTTTTGGCAATAAGAAAAGATTGATAATTTTTAGGGTTAGTGTTAGGGTTAGGTTCATTCGAGTTCAACCCAAAACCTAACTCGTTGTGGTTTCTCCAAATAATAAAAAAAAATGCATCCAAAAGCACAGGACCTCCAAGAAACGTGTGTATGGCTGTACATTTTTCTAATGTCCAATAATAAAACCCATGGTAGGGACCTGCTGGGTTCGAGAGAGCAGTGATGTTGTTGCTCAGCAGGTAACCAGCCTCTGTCCTTTTGTGTTTGCTTTTTTTTCCTTCATGTCCATGAAGTACGACACAGTAGTAGGGGGGCACTTTGTGGTGGTGAGGGCAAAAGGGTCAGGGGTTCAAACCTGCTTTGAACTCTGACTGCACTCTGTGATATGCCAATGTTCTGCTGTCAGGCTCAGAGGCATGCACAGCAATCACACTACGACATCTGTGAAGAGTGCCTTTGATGTGTGTGTGATTGTGTGTGTGTGATTGAAGACCACCAAAGGTCCGTGTAAGATACCTACGGGGTTTGGCCTCCCAAAGCTGCGGGCACGATGGTTTATACCATCTCTCTCTTCCCGTCCGTTTCTCATGCTGTCAATCTTTTCCTCCTTGATCCCTTTATGACATTGTCTCCAAACATCAGCAGCTGAATGTGTTGCGCTATCTCAATGACACAAATATTCCTCTGTTGGTTTAAGCCATGCTAAATGCGTCAAAGCAGGTGGCATTGGAAATATACCATAACACCATTGGCTCTATATGTGTCTCTCATATAGCATAGAATGGTGAAAGAATGTGTCGGCCAACCTAGAAGTTAGCATCACACGGGCTCCCGATGGCAAAAAGCAATGGGATTCGTCCATTGGAATTTGGAACATCGCAGAAATAAGATTGTTTAAGTTACTCGCCTATTTTGTACAGCTGGATCATCTTCTCATATTTTTTTTAATAAACTAAGGTTAGGCTATAAACAAACATTAGGGACGCATGGCTACGTGATACCACCGCTAAGCTAAAACAAACGAATGTTCTGCGTGATGATATTTAGTAGTCAGAGATTTTTTTAATACATAGAAGTTTCAGAAATTCACCAGTGCGGTGATTACAGATGTATTTAATAGACCAAAACGTAAACAATATTTTCAGCTATGTTACCCACAGACCTTATTTCAGGCGTCAAACCAGAAACATCTTTTAAAAAATGTGACTTTGAGACGATGGTTGGTGGGGTGCTAAACGTTTTTTCATGTTTTAGGACTCATTCCTGTAGCTCCCTATATGTTAAGCCTCTTTAAATACAAAAACTGATCAAAAGCATGAAGAAAAAAAGGAGTTAAGAAAAATGTACAGTACAATGTATCTACACATAAGCAATCCAAGGCTTCTGAGACATTTTTGCCTTTCAAAACCGTTGCTTGTATTACAGTCTAAGGAGTCATTGAACAGGGGTTTAATATGGCTGTCTCACAAATCCTTCCTCCCCGCATACTGTGATCCAGCATGCAGGGGTTTGAGCTATTATTGCGTTCAATCAAATTCTGCCCAAGGCTTGAGCTTTAAGCCTAGCTGGAGAGTACATTTGGGAAACATCAGTATTTAGTATTCAACCACTAGACAGGGTGAAAGTTGCAATGCCTGTGAAAAGAAGTTACAAAAAAGAACAGTGTACAGCCTGTTATTCTGTTGGATATATTCTCAATTCGTAGAACATATTGGCTTTAACCTTGGCACTGAATGCATTCTTTCAGGACCAGTCATTCCCACTTTATGCATGTTCTCTCTCAATGTATACATTTGAACTAGGTTTTATGTGGTATTCTGTTGAGACGATTGAAAATGGGTGCAGACTATGTGTTGCTTTCATCCCATTCGCTTCAGTGTCCTTGGTTTTTGTATACTAACACTGAGTGTTGCCGTATTCAAAAATTGCTTTGATGATACTTAAACTAACAAGCTCTTCATCATATTTTACTGATTTGGATTTTATATCAGAGGAAAACTGTCTTGTGCTAAAAAACAATATTTAAATTGAGAGTTGTGGACGACCACATCAATCAGTCGGTCAGTCAGTCCTTACGCTAACAGGCAGCTGGATTTCTGTTAGATATTGTGAAATCGTGAGAATCCATGCTTAGTCTTGCTATAATGTGTTTGTTCCCAACACCCAGTGGACTAGACCAATCAAATTCCTGTGGAGCTTCTAGCAGCTACTGACGCGTGTATGTCAATGTGACGTGAAACCGAGAGGCATCTCAAATCAGAAATGGAGATTTCTTAATTGAAAGAAGTACTGAAGGCTTTCCTTGCTGGAAGGTATACACATACTAAACTATACTTTATAGTATTTAGTACAAATATTCATGGACCGGCATGAAATTTGGTCCAGATACTTGAGGTCCGAGGGAGGAAATCTCATCACTTAGTTCATCAGGGATTCCTGGTAGGTAAGGTGTTTGCTAAATAATAATGGTAGACCTTGTCATAAAGAACATATTGGCATTTAGATGTAGCCTAAAGCACATTTGTTCATCCTGCCTGTGCTGCTGCACCTCTTTTTCACCCTGTCTGAAACCAGAGCCCAGTCTGCTCTGATAACTCATTCACACCAATGGTGTTTCAGGGCCGGTTCGGAGCTGGAGATTGAAAAACACCGGGTTTTCCTGTTCACACCGCAGCGGAGCAGCCTCTTAGCTCCGGAATCCAGTTGATTTCGAGCACAAAAAAATTGTCCGGCGAGAGCAAAAGCACTGCATACATCACGCTTACGTCGAGGCGGGGGCAGGGGCGGGACCAACTCCTGAACAACAACAAAAAGCCGCCGTTTTATCCAGTTTGTACACAACGATGCAGAAACTTAACAAGCAGCAGTGGTCCACTGAAGAGACCAGCTACCTACTGGGAATCTGGTCTTCCGAAGAGGTACAAAGGAAGCTGGAGCACAATCGGCCATTGTTGTTGTTGTCGGTGTCAGCTGTGAGGGGCTTCCGCGTGGTTTGGCTTTATGAAGCAGGCACGCAAACGGTTACGTCATGACGCAAACGATGACGCAATGACGCAGCACCAGTCGGACTCTGGGCAGTGTGAAAACAGCCGGAGCTAAACCGAAGAACCGGTTCTGAACCTGAAAAGCTCTAGCACGGAGCTTGAACCGGAGTTGCGTTGGTGTGAATTAGGTATGATTGGTTAGCTGGCTGACTCTGTTGTGATTGGTCCACGGCTTAGAGGTGTGTCGGTAAATTTCCCGCTCCCTACCCTGTTACGTACAATGTGTTGGAGAGATAGCCAATAGAAGAGCAAGTGTTATATGGTGATGGCACTATGTTACAGAAATAGACAAAGGAGTCCAATGGAGGCGTTTCAGGGAGAGAAACTCCCTCTGGAGGGAACTCTGGCATTTTAGCCTTTACAAACTATTCACATTCATACAAACTGATACAACACACTACAGGAAAGGGAAACCCCCAATAGCAGAATAGGGCCCCTTTAAACTGGGTTAGACCTGGGTTAGACCTGAACAACAGGCTAAGTGCTTAACAAGTTAAGCCCGGAGCCTGTTTTTCAGGTCTCAGGCTCGAAAATGACATGCCCAGAACAAATGACTATATCTTCTCTTCTAAAGGGGGTACATTAATAATCTTTTTTCTCAAAGCAATGATACAGCTGTGAGTTGGATGTAGAAGAGTCAGAATCAATATAGATGTTTTTATTTTAAAGTAAATTCCGATTGAACATACACAAACAATTTAAATGATAGTTTCCGTCCAAAAAAAACCCATTACTTATAGTGAAAACCACCCTTTAATGAAGGGATAGTAGACTAAAACCTTTAGGAATCCAAACTATAACATATAAGTACCCTGTATCAAGATTGATGCAAAACAAGTGACATTTGACCTTTTTAGAGAGGTTTAGAAAAAAAAACACCTCTAGGGTCATTTGCCGTATCTCTTGAACCCATTGGTCAGTTTTGGTGATTTTGGTGATTGACACCTCTAAATCCACCTACACGTTACCATTGAGGAGTGAGAGTGATGCGCCAAGCCAGTCTCATGGCATTTCGTGTTATAGTCATGAAATTAATCAATTGATTCGTGCTCACCAACACGATTCCCCCATTTATTTCGTTTTACGATTTTAAAAGCAATGTAAATAATAACAAATTAAAACGAACAAAATATTTAAAAAAATACAGATTTCAGTATTCTGACACATTCTGTCCGTAGGTGTTCGGATCAGGGGGTCACAGGTTCAAACCCCACTGCAGTCAGGTGTCCCTGAGACACTTCACCCCAAATTGATCCTGTGGGGATTGTCCACAGTATTGAGTATGTAAGTTGCTTTGGATAAAAGCGTCTAACAAGTAACGTGTAATGTAAAAATACATTGCTTTTAAAATCATTCTATGTGACATGAAAAAAATGGGAAAATCGTGTTGGTGAACAGGAATCAATAGATTAAATGAATTTTGTGACTAATACACGAAATACCGTGAGACTGGGTTGGATGCGCACACAGCTTGCCCAAACCGAAAGCTACATTACGCTCTGAAAACTGAAAACTAGGCTTATTGCCATAAATATTACGATTGATTATCAGTAATCATTTCAAAGTGACACAGAGACATTCAGCTGCGTTTATATGCGTTTTAATGCCATTGAACACAACTTTTGATCAGGAAACAGCAACGGTAAGATATATTTGCCGTTTTGGCCCAGTAAAGTGAAGTTGTGTGTTGTCTTTGCCAGCCTTCACTGTCGCAAGTTTTGATCGCTCAGTGATGATACTTATATAGCTACTTATACCCTCAGCTTTCAGATAATATCTTGTTTGTGCAGATCCAATGAAGTATGAAAGATCGCAAAGGTGAGTTATGTGCTGAGTGCGTTAGCACTCTTTCTCTTAGTGCTAATTCAGAGGCTCGTTTTGGTAAAATAAATTCATATCGTCAGTTAGCTGAGTTTCTTCCCGTTAAGTGGGTATGACACATTGATAGGTTGTTAAATGTTAAGAAGCCCTCAGACACAGTTTCGTGAATATTGTTGTGATTAACAGTTAATTACAGGTAAGGGAGAGTGGTGTTATCTTTGTTTATTTGCTGATCATTTTGTATGTGTCAGTTTTCTTCAAAGGAAGAGAACACACTTCAAAGACACTACAGATAGTGAATGGGTCATTTCACTAACAAGAGACAAGCAGAGAATATCCAACAACAAATACTCAGCATAAGGATAAGTGTGAAAAGAAGGATGCTTAGTGTTGACTGGATTAATGTTTTCAGCAAATCATTCTTCCAGAGGCCTGTACTACAAATCCAGTTCAACAGACCCTGGATATGTTTTAGTTATCTGGCTCAACTAACCCAAAACAAATACGCTTTCGCTAAGCGGTCCTATGACGCTGGTCATCAACTCAGTAACTCAAGCCAGGGTTTCCCTGTCCGGCTGAGTGCGCGTTCACATGAAAGGGGCAGGGTTAGCAACATTTGACCAATCACAAACATGGACAAGCGTACTGACAGCGCTGCGTCATACTCCTCACCCACACCAAATCATGGCATCACATCACCCCGGTCCTCAAAAAACTCCACTGGCTCCCCGTTTCACACCGCATCCATAACAAACTCCTGGTCCTCACTTACAAAGCCCTCCACCATCTGGCACCCCCTCTCTCTAGGTTGTCCTCAGACGAGCCCTCCATCGTTGCTTCCAGTCATCCCGGTTCTCCATACATCTGGCCAGTTCATTGGTACTTTGTGCTCCTACGTCATTCTTGAGTACTTCCACGTATGTTTGTGCGGGACGTCCTCGTGACCGATGCCCGTGTGTTGGTTCCCAAAGCACCAATTTGGCGGCTGGCAGCTCTTGATGCCTTTGGCAATGTTCCTTGTTCCTGCGTAAATGGTCTCTATTTAGACCCTCCAGAAAAACGTGATTCTGCGAACACAGAATTTACCGCATAATCAGCAAAATGGCACGGATTTTTAAAAGGCCGCATATTTATCAAAAGGCCGCATAATCCCCGCGTTTTTCCACACAAAGTTGAGAAAAAAAAAGTGAACTTGTCTTGACGTGACGTCATCAGCTCGCGCATCACAGAATGTAAACAACACTGTATAGAGTGAACGTGTGGAGCTCACACGATAGAGAAAACACCAAGATGAAAAAATGTATCCATTTACCGACGAACATTTCTACTAAAGACCGGGCAAAAAGTGGGGGGAAACTATTCTGTACCCCGTGCAACTGTGTGTTGGAGCATAAGAGAAAATCGACGGTGGCGACCCACTTTGATTCATTCAAACATTCGAAAATGCTTTCTGCTGCTGCGGACAAGAAAGCCATTCAACTCATGTTCACCGAGGCATCAACCTCCAAAACCCTTTCGAGGGCTACAAGAAACGAAGTGAGTAGCCTACAAGATTGAAGCTGGTCAGATAACGAGCGAGTAAATGACAACAGAATGAGGCAGAGAAGTGTGTGTGTGTGTGTGTGTGTGTGTGTGTGTGTGAGGGGGGGGGGGGGTGAGATTAAAATAGCCCAATTGCTTTTACAATAAATAAACATTGAATGTGTTTAATTGAATAGTAAAGGGGTTTGACGTTAGTGGCAGGTTGTGTGTGAGAGAGAATAAATAAGACAGCCCAATATTTAAAAATTTTTTTATTCTTTTCCTCCGCATATTTCGCAACTTTCCGCATATTTCGCAACTTCCCGCAATTTCACCGCATAAAATCACATAAAAACTCTGCATGTCTAATCGCATAATCAAGGATTATGCGGCCCGGGGGCAAGGCAGAGTTCAAAAAAAGGGAATTCGGGCGGACGGCCCGGGGGCAAGGCAGAGTTCAAAAAGGGGAATTTGGGCGGACGGCCCGGGGGCAAGGCAGAGTCCATGGAGGGAATCTCGGGCGGACGACCAGGGGGCAAGGCAGAGTCCGAGGAGGGGTGAAGACCAGACAGCTCCGGAGGCCGGTCAGGAGCCGGTGTCGGCAAGATCCCCCATGGAAGAGGACACAGGACCGGCAGGACCCCCGGCAGGAGAGCAGTCGGCGGAATCCCCAACGCGACAGGACATGGAGTTGGCAGGACCCCCAGCGGAAGAGTAGTCGACGGGACCTCCAACGTGGCAAGACATGGAGTTGGCAGGACCCCCGGCAGAAGAGCAGTCTGCGGGACCTCCAACGGCTCAGGACATGGGGTTGGCAGGACCCCCGGCAGAAGAGCAGTCTGCGGGACCTCCAACGGGACACGACATGGAGTTGGCAGGACCCCCGGCAGAAGAGTAGTCTGCGGGACCTCCAACTGCACAGGACATGGGGTTGGCAGGACCCCCGACAGAAGAGCAGTCTGCGGGACCTCCAACGGCTCAGGACATGGGGTTGGCAGGACCCCGGCAGAAGAGTAGTCTGCGGGACCTCCAACGGGACCAGACACGGAGTTGGCAGGACCCCCGGCAGAAGAGTAGTCTGCGGGACCTCCAACGGCACAGGACATGGGGTTGGCAGGACCCCCGGCAGAAGAGCAGTCTGCGGTGAATACAGCTGGTAACAGAAAAAGTGTTTGAATGCGTACATTAACAGGTTTATGATATCATTGCCCCTTCTAAGACACGATCTGACTTTAAATTATATTTGAGTCGAGTGTTTCGTCAACTTAATGTGTTGCTTAAAATAATACTTCTGCATAAAGTATGTGACACTGTGAGTGTTGCAGGGCCAGATACGGTTCAGCTGACTCAGATAAGGAAATATATGATACATTATGATGTGATATGAATAATAATGGGACACATCGACGTCTGCACTCACAGTGCCGCGGACTGTACGTAATGTTACTTTGATCCGGTTACTTATGTTGTGGCAGATATTTAAGTAAGCTTTCTTAACGCTAATGTTATAATAGTCAGATTGTTCTGAAGTTGGCAGGTGATATTCTATTAATTTTCATGTACACAGAGTCAGTTGATTTTTGCCGGCCGTCTTTCCTGCAACGGCAGTTTTTCTGTATTTCCCTTTATCCTGTAATATGACTTGATAGCTTTAAACTCTGCACACTCAGCTCTGATTGGTCAGCAGGCAGTGCTTTCACTGATTTGATCTCTTATCCTGGAACCATTCAGCATAAGTTACCATTGAGATCTACCCCGGTAAGAAGTGAACCAGCGTCGTAGGACCGGAAGCCCAGAGTTATATCTCACACAGGCTCCGCCCTCTACTGGACTCTATGGGTACTATTCTCTATCATGCTGTGCGTGCTTTCAATATATAGACCATCAGTCAATCACTTATAACATATGTACATATTTTCTTTCTTATTCTTAATCATCTTTGATAGTTTGTGGGAAGTTCTCTTGGCAGAATAATATGGTTTGTCTATGAGGATTCTCCAGACTTCTGCAATAACTCATTGACTTGGCTCGTAGTTCAAACATTCTAAGTAGTTTGATATTTTTTTTCCATGTAGAAAGAAACTTTTTCTGAAAATTCATGATCACTTAATGTGCAGATTCCTGCTCTACACTGGACAGCGAAGACTTGTTTAATGGACTAGATAGACAGTCTACGAAAACACCTTAGTAGAGCCAAAACTCTTACATGTCTAATATGTGTAATGTGTAATTGTAAAGCGCTTTGAGCACGTGTAAAGCGCTCTAATAAAAAAAAAATGTAAATGTAAAAAAAGGAAAATAAATAAAAAAAGGTGTCAATTATTTGGTTTTGCTCCGACAATCAGTCGTGATAATTTATAGTTATTTTCTTATTTTAACCCACTATTGTTTGAGGTTTGCTCCATCCAAAATCGCATCTAAAACTGAGATATTTCATGCGATTTGTAACCTGCCATTGGTGTTAGCTTGCCATAAATTATGGCTAACAGCACCAGGCTTGTGTTTAGCACAGGAGCTAGCTAGCCGATAAAGGCAGGAGACACATTCACCATCAAAAACATCACAAAACCTGCAAGAGAACCACGACTATCAAGCCTGGCTGCCGGAGACCGGATCAACAGTAGCAGGTCCAGTCTTTGGGCCTGAGCTCCAACCACCACCGGACACCATCATGCCTCCACTCACCTCCCCTTGATTTGCCACTGCTTGAGCCAAAATATATCAGACAGCGTCCCCACATTCAAGACTAGGCTAGGGACCTTCCTCTTTTATAAAGCCTATATTTACTATCTGTATGTTGCAGGATGAGAGTCCTAACTCCTTGTAAAGCATATTCTCCTCGTTTGGCTCTTGTGAGCATATCACCACCAGGGGGCACCCTATAAAAGAGGTTTCTAGCAGGCCGTCTCTTGTAGAGATGGCAAATCCAGATCCTTTTACGGATTCGGAGTCTTCTGAGTCAGTCATTGAAGAGATCCGGATCATACGAGTCCTTTGAGTCATATGAGTCAGCATCGCCAAGAGTGTAGAAATCCTACCGGTGAAACCGAAAAGTTGTTGCATTTCACGAGCATATTAAACTAACGTTATATTAATCTCCGCTACACAGTGTCTTTTGCTTTAATAAAAATGTTGATCACAAAAAAAAGGGTTATTTTGCGATTTGGCGAATCTGAGTCTGCTGTTGACTCGTGTATGAGGACGAGTCTGGTGGATATCTGGATCTGCTGCTATACGGTTACGGCTCTGAGTCCGTTGTGCACAATAGCCGCGAGAAGTAGGGGTGCTGGAGGTGGGGCTGTGAATGGTGTACATTTGAAAAACTTCATGTTACTGTTGTTGAAATCTCTCCCCACTTTTGTCCGCACCCCCTAAGTGAAATGACTTGCCAGTTTCCGCGGCTATGCTTGTGCTTGACGAGTCTGGATCTCTGGATCTGCTACACGGTTACGGCTCTGAGTCCCCACGAGTCTGCAGGAAGTTTCACTGATCCGCGTCCCCTGAGCCAAACGATAACTTCTGGCAGCTATCCTACTTGCTAAAGGCTAGGCAAATGGACTGGGGTACGTTGTAATGTGAGTTTATATGTTATAAGGAGAGTAGCGAGTGACACAATTTATAGTTTTAATTTGTACGTCACCAGGTGTAGGACTCAAAGGACTCGGGTTAATGGAGAGGGGAGACTTGTCACGACCAGCTCATTACTAAGATCCGGGTTAATGATCCGGATGAATCAGGACTCACCCATCTCTAGTCTCTTTTTTGTTGGTACACAGACCCGCCCCACTTGCGTGTTTGCCGTGTTTGCTTCTGCCACCGGTGCAGGTATGTTGCAGTAGCATTGCTCGCTTCAGGAAAGCTTCTGCAATTTGCCAGCGTATTGATACTTAGCCCTGCTTTGCCTCGCCTAGTGGAGGATCCTCCGGGTGCAGCCTGTCAACATAGCCATAAAGAGCGTGAAGCTCTCCCCTCTCATTGTCATCGATAGGAAAGCCTGATCGGTATGTGCGCTGTACGGCAATCTATTTAGTCAATCCACCTCATTACTTTTATTGATATTAACAGGGACTAATTTGCTGCCCTAGGCAAGATTTTAGCTGCCCCCCAAATGTGCAGAAACTCACTATGACTCGTGCATGCATGCACGTGCACGGTTGTGGCATGACCACCACAACAGAAAGATATGGAAACAAGATGTGTGCAAACGTATTTAGTATCCTATCCATGCGTACATGATTTAAGTGGGGGTGGGACCTAACATCCTCTAGGGGGGTCCGGGGGCATGCTTCCCCGGGAAGATTATGTTTTTTAATATTGAAGTTAAAAGCATCATTCTGGTGCACTTTGAGAGCGAAATGAAGAGATCTATGGATACATCTCTCAACACCCATATGAAACAGAACTGTAAGCAGATTTATTTTTTCTTTATGGATATTTTACAAATCACTCCCCTTTTAAATTGTATTCTTGTTTATTAATAACAACTTTTTTTTACTGTCATATAGTATTTTATACTATAAGAGAATAGATGAAAATCTATTATCTTATTTTTTTTATAATTAAAGGTGTGCCTTTATCTCACTTAGCTGAGGTTATCAGAGCCTCTCAGTCTTTCATGAGAGAGCTCTCTAAAGCTCTCCCCCCCGCGGCTGCTTACACAGTAAATGCCAATGTTAATAAAAGCTGTATACGTTTTTGGGGAGTTTGATATATTTTAAATTAACACATATACAAAAAACCTATAATTGTACACTAAAACCATTATTTAAAAAAAAGAACTATTTCACAAAAACCTCTGGTTTTTACTGGGGCTGGGGCAGTTCAACTTGATTTTTTTTGGGGGGAGGGGGGTGTGCCATAGTTTATGGCCGCTGTACGCAATATAGGCGTAGTTCTGTTGGTATAAGATAATAAGATGTACTTTGTTGATCCAAAATTGGGAAATTGTGTAATGAAATAAAAAAAAAAAAAAGAAGTTTTGAATTTATAACTTCTTTTTTTTTGTTCGCGCCCCCCCATAGATTGATGCGCCCTTAGCATTCGCCTATACTGCCTATGTCAAGGGCCGGCCCTGGATATTAACGCTGTATTTGTATTTATTCACAAACTTAGGGCCAATCCAATGTTTAAGGGACATCTGCTGTTTTGCTTCATAGGAGAAAGTATGTTTATCGGCAGTAACGTCACAACTGCTGCTGATCCTGCCTAAATGTTTGGGCTACCGCTACATAATTGTTGCTTCTGATTGCTGCTTCTGGCCAGCTTTGCGTCGCTTACTGCGGAGGCTCGCTCACCAGTAAAGTGCTGCTTTAACTGCACGCCTTCCTGCTGCCTTGCTTGGGCCGACACTTGAAGTGTGGAAGTCACTGAACTCTGGGGCTAACTCCCTCTATAACTTGTCCTTACTTTGGCCAACTTGATTTAAACTAGTTTGTTTATTTTGTTCTAGTTATTTGTTTATTTTGTTTGACTGAACCTTTTCTCTTGTGATTTGTATTATTTTAAATGTTTACACAAGTTGTTATCATCTGTTTATGAGAACATATTTGATATTGTGTTATTATTTAGATTTATGTATTTAGCCCCCATTAACTGCGTTTCCCTCTTTGTTTCCCTACTATGAGAGCTGAAGGTGCTGGTGTCCAAGGTGGTGGTTTCCCTCCCTCCTTTTGTGTGTGATGTGCTCCCCCGGGATTTGATTTCCTGCACATATGACTGGGGTGATTTAAGTTTGGTTTGTTTGGGGATCCTTCCACTCACTCGTCGACCCTATCCCCCCACTGGTACGCCTCAGCCCCTAATTAATTTGTTCCCGTTGTGTTACAGCCCTGTGCTGTAATAGGGTCGACGAGTGAGTGGGGACTGTGCGACTGTTTTGAACTGCATTTTTAACTATTGACTTTTGCTTAATAAACTTGTATATTTTTGATAGATTGAAACCACGTCTCCTGCTCCATTAGTATTCAAACCTATGTGTCCTCTCTATAACTGAAAACGTGTTAATATTTTCTTTGGTGAAACTCCCAAGGTGGCGTTGTCATAATTGTGAATGGTGTAATCAAACCAACTTTAGCAAATACATTCACCTATCCTCCCCTCTGCGGCTACTGCCACATAGGATATACAGATTTAGGTTTAAGCTAAAGCCTAACATCAGGAATGTACAAATGCAAAACACCCCTGCTTCCTTGTCCAATATGTTGACCATTTCCAATGTTTAGATACACAGAGATAGAGAAGAAAAATGCTTTTTTGCAGTACAACAACATTTTTCATCAGTTTACAATATATCGATATGTTCCTGTTTATGTGCAACAGATACGATCCCCATACAGTCCAGAGGCAGTGTTGGCTGTCCTCCGCTCTGTTATGGGCAGAGTGGGCATAATGACGAGGGAAGAGCGGGGCGCGAAGCCAGGCGAGAAATCAATACCTCAGGAAATAAGATGCAAACCCAGCAGCTGCTGCAGAGGAATTGATTTGGTTTGTGTGCGCGAGTGGCTGAGTAAGTGCAGGAAATAATACGTGTGTTTGTGTGTGTGTTTGACTCTGTATGTGAAGTGCAACTCAACGATCCTGTCGAGGAAGGCAAACTAAAACAGATGACATTCCCAGCAAGGTCAGCATTCAAATATATATATTAGGAAGAAAAGGGAGTGCAAAAAATACAATGTTACAATGACTAATTACATGTGAAAAAATATGATCAGTAACCTAATGTAAGTATCAAAACATTTCATTTCATTTAATCTTTTATTTGGCAGGGACAATGCACTAACCCACTCTCTCCAGTCTGCATACAAATGACACAACTTTACACATTGAAAATGTCTGCAATAGATACGCAGAAGTCCGATTTTGCGTCCATATGATACGCTAACCATTCCCATTGCAACCCTGCCTCCTAAAAATTACGTTCCCACAGAATTAAACTGCATTCTCAATTACGTTTAGCTAGAAGCGTATTTTCTCCCACGTTACGTTTGTTATGAACGTATCTCAAATATGTTTATTTTCTACATATCTTTGCCATTTATTGTCTTGCTTATAATAATGATAATAGTCATTTATAAATATCATTTTAGAGCACACATTTGAAATCGAGAATCGGGCTCGATATATGGTTAAATAAAAATCTGTTGGCGAGGCCGTAATTTTGCCAGCCGTTACTCTCATGAGCGAGGCACAAAATAATAGTTTTAACATGCCAAAAAGCTGCTGTGTCGTTTATTGCACCTCAAACATTAAAACAAATCCAGAGTTATGTGTTTCTGTACTTCCTCTAAGAAGAAAGGACAGTAAAAGAAGAGCTCTGTGGCTTCAGGCTTGATCGCCGTTCAAATGACAGCGTTGGTTTCCCCAAAAGTGGGCGGGGCTGTAACGTGACGTAGATTTTACTCTCATCTATTATTCAAAACCATTCTATTTATTCTAACGTAAATTACATGCCAGTGTTTTATCTTTTTATTTTGCGATTTGTTTTTGCATGTTTAACTTGGAATGTTTTCATGTCGAACCGGAAGTTCTTCACTTCGTCTTCTTTGTCCTTTTAACGTTCCAGACTGAAGAGAGTGAGTTGAATGAACTCTTAAAATATTCAGATGTGTCAAGCGTAACAGTGCCAGATTTAGCTTTGATCTAATTTCCATCCGCAGTCCCTCACATAAAACATTTGTAAAATGTAATTTTCTTAAACATAGCAAAAACAAAATACACGATATGCAAAAAGTGGGGGGGCAGTCCATGTAAACATTTATAAATAAAACACATACTTTTAAAAGACTTAAAATTGTCAAAACAAAAAAAAAAATGTTTTTCAAGGATGGAACAGAGGTGGTATGAATAAGGCTTTCTGTCAAACACCTGGATAGCTCTCTTGTACAGCTGTTCTATGTGTTTCAGGTTTGTGGCACAAGCAAACGACCAGTTTGTAAAACAGTATTCAAGGTGGGATAGAATCATACAGTGGAGGTATGACTTTGCAGCATTGACACTTAAGAAAGGTCTCATTTGTTTAACATTTTGCAAGTTGAATTTAACGGTATTGGATACTTTCTTAATATGTTTCTTAAAAGTCAAGTTCGAGTCCAATACGACTCCAAGATACTTCAAGTGGGGGACTAATTCTATTTCTGCTCCGTTTAAAAACACATTGGATCCTTGGATTTTGACTGGTCGTTTACTGAACATCATGCATACTGTTTTTTCTACGTTTAACTGTAAGCAAATGTTGTTCAGCCAGTGTTGAACCTTGTCCAAAGCATTAGAGAGACAAGATGTGATCATTTCAGTATTTTTCCCCATGTACAAAGATGACCACATCATCGGCAAACGTTTGCACATTCAATTCAGTACATACATTAGGCAAGTCATTTATGTACAGAGAAAACAGTAATGGTCCAAGAATGGAACCTTGTGGAACCCCAAAAGGGTTCACAAGGTAGAGGGATTTGGCTCCGTTGACCAAAACACACTGTTTTCTGTTCGATAAGTAAGACTCAACCCACTGTATTGAATCTGCCGAAAAATTGAAATATTCAGCTTTGTAAGGAGCACTTGGTGGTCAACAGTGTCAAAAGCCTTCCTGAGATCAAGGAAGACAGCACCTACATAAAGTAGTGCAAAAAAGTATTTAGTCAGCCACCAATTGTGCAATTTCTCCCACTTAAAAAGATGAGAGAGGCCAGTAATTTTCATCCTAGGTACACTTCAACTATGAGAGACAGAATGGGGGGAAAGAATCCAGAAAACCACATTGTCTGATTTTTAAAGACTTTATTTGCAAATTATGAAAAAATAAGTTCATCTCAATACTTTCATCCTGGTCCCTTTGCAGAAAAACAGCCCCAAGCATGATGTTTCCACCCCCATGTTTCACAGTAGGTATGGTGTTCTTTGGATGCAACTCAGCATTATTTCTCCTCCAAACAAGTCTAGTTGAGTTTTTACCAAAAAGTTCTATTTTGGTTTCATCTGACCATATGACATTCTCCCAATCCTCTTCTGGATCATCTAAATGCTCTCTAGCAAACTTCAGACGGGCCTGGACATGTACTGGCTTAAGCAGAGGGACACGTCTGGCACTGCAGGATTTGAGTCCCTGGCGGCGTAGTGTGTTACTGATGGTAGCCTTTGTTACTTTGGTCCCAGCTCTCTGCAGGTCATTGACTAGGTCCCCCCGTGTGGTTCTGGGATTTTTGCTCACCGTTCTTGTGATCATTTTGACCCCACGGGGTGAGAGCTTGCGTGGAGCCCCAGACCGAGGGAGATTATCAGTGGTCTTGTATGTCTTCCATTTTCTAATAATTGCTTCCACAGTTGATTTCTTCACACCAAGCTGCTTACCTATTGCAGATTCAGTCTTCCCAGCCTGGTGCAGGTCTACAATTTTGTTTCTGGTGTCTTTGACAGCTCTTTGGTCTTGGCCATAGTGGAGCTTGGAGTGTGACTGTTTGAGGTTGTGGATAGGTGTCTTTTATACTGATAACGAGTTCAAACAGGTGCCATTAATACAGTTAACAAGTGGAGGACAGAGGAGGCTCTTAAAGAAGAAGTTACAGCTCTGTGAGAGCCAGAAATCTTGTTTGTTTGTAGGTGACCAAATACTTATTTTCCACCATAATTTGCAAATAAATTCTTTAAAAATCAGACAATGTGATTTTCTGGATTTTTTTTCTTCTCATTTTGTCTCTGATAGTTGAGGTACACATAGGATTACAATTACAGGCCTCTCTCATCTTTTAAGTGGGAGAACTTGCACAATTGGTGGCTGACTAAATACTTTTTTGCCCCACTGTATGGGCTCGTGTCCAACATAGATTGAACCTTTTCCGCAAAGACACTGTTAGCTGTCTCAGTGGACTGGTGAGCAATGAAAACCAAACTGCATTGGGTGGAGTGGAGCCAAACCTTTGTCTAAATGTTTGGTGATTAGTTTTGACACCCATTTCTCAGCTACCTTAAAGACACAGGGGAGGATGCTGATTGGTCTGTAATTGGACATCATTGTCTTATCCCCAGATGTAAAGATCGGTTTCACCGTGGCCACCTTCCAGGATGATGGAACTTCCCACGTGCTGATAGATTGATTTACTAGCATACAAGGGGCGGTTCTAGGGGGGCCAGTGACCCCTAACACTGCCTTTGGACCCCCTGTAGCCCCCCTGAAAATGAAAAAAAAAAGGAAAAGTTTATGATTAAACGATTTCTTGGCTGACGGAATAGGTGGAACTAACGATGTTTGTAATTCTAGTCGGACCCATCAGAGAGAGCACACCTTTATCTATTTCATATAGTTGTAAAAAATAAAGTAAGAAATCATTCCAATGTGTACTATAAGACAGTAACACAAATTAAAAACAGTTTAAAAGCGGAGTGATTAGTAAAATATGCATACATAAAAAGAAAGAATACTAACTAGGTAACATAAGATAAGAATAAACAAGTTTAAATGATGTGTTATTGGTTGTAATCATATTCCAAAGATTTTTGGATTATTGAAAAGTAGAGTGAGAGCTGTATCCATAAATTCATTTTGTGCTCAAAGTGCACCAGATTAATGCATGTCACTTCAACATTTAAAATGTGCATGCCCCCGGACCCCCTAGAGCAGGGGTTCCCAACCTTTTTTCCCAAGAGCCCCCTCAAATGAATCCTGTTGGAAGTGGCTCCCCCCCCCACACACACACACACACACACACAGGGGGGGGGGGGGGGCGCAACTGCGGTAATTAAAGTTTAAAAGTATCAAAATGCTACAACTACTGTCACAAACTGGATGAATGTGTATGTATGTGTATGTAAAGTATTTTGTTAAAGGAGGATGAAAGCATAATTAAGGAGCACTATTGGAGTGACTTTGATGTTTATTGGACTCAGGATTAATTATGTATATAATAATGTTAAAATGTGCTAAATATATACACTGCAAAAAACAGCAAAAGAGGAGTAAAAGTAGCTCACGACTTGTTTTATATTTTGAAAGTCATTCTAAAAAAGGTTGGAGACACCTGCATTAGAGAGTAAAAACTGTAACTATAAGTATCTGAAATAAATATGTGTACTGAAACAAATACCAATTGCATTGGTTTCTTATGCGCAATTACTTCATACTGTCTTTGTCTTTTTCGTCCTGCATTTATTGTGCCCCTGTTACGGCTGCTGCCTTCCTGGTCGTCTGAATGTTTTCAGCTGTGTGTGTTCTATGTAAATGAGCTGTGCGGTTGCCCTCCCGGCATTGGCTCCCATCTCCTGGTCCGCCCCTGAAGATTGCGATTGGAGCACGCCGGGCCCGATGCACTCCAATCGCAGCACACAGCCGGCGCACACCTGCTGGAGATTATTACAAAGCTTGGGAACAATCATCATTCTGGAGGCTCTGTAGGTGGACAGATGCCTCTCGCTACTTGCTCTTTGTTCTGGGGTTAAAACTTGTGTGATTAGTTAGAGTGTAGAGTAGCTTAGTTAGTGTTTAGAGTATAGTTAGGATTTCTGACTGTTGCCTTTAGTTTAGCTGTGTTGTTGTATAGATTATTTGTGTTAGTTGCACCACTTTTAGAGTGAGGTTTTGTTTCGTTCTTTATTTAGCATATTAGTATGTATTTTCCCTGTATGTCTTTAGACTCCCTTTTTAGAGTCCTCCTTTAGTTGGTTATTTGTCAACTTGTGCCCTTTTGGCTCTTTTGTTTGTTTCAGGCTGTTTTGCCTGCTATTTTGTTTACAGCTGTTTTAAATAAACGCTTAATATAATTAATACCAATTACATACTGGTGTGTGTTGCATTCCTCTTCCCCTAGTTGGGACGTAACATACATGGGGACTCGTCCAGGATAAATAACTAATTCCTGGGGTTATAAGTGGTTATGTACAGCTAAAAACAATTTGGTAAGGTTGTGTGCAGTTTTAGCTGAGTATGGCAACTTTTGATTTAGAGTCGTTTTTGGTCTGTCCTTCTCATGAGCAGTTAGTTCGGTGTCGTAGAAACGACTTATATGAGATCGCGCAATATTTCGGTCTCCCAGTGGCAAAACAATTGTTAAAAAAAGAGTTAAAGGCTCTGGTGGTGGATGAGTTGGTGGAAAGGGGTTTTCTGGTGCTGCCTGCACAAGCTGAGCTCACTGTGCCAAATGTCCGTGCTAAAGGAGAGGGTAGTGACAGCGAGGGGAGCGAGCAGTGTAAAGCACCGTCTGCGCCGCCTCGCTATAGTCCACCGTCTCCTGGTAGTCCTGATTCCCGGGAAGGGAATAAACTTAAAGTCCGCCTCGCCCGACTTCAGTTGGAAGCAAAAGACAGGGAGCAAGACAGGCAGTTTCAGTTGGAGGTAAAGAAAATCGAGGCAGATAAGGAAGTCCCTATCCGGATGCGTCGGCTGGAACTGGACTCCCAACTGCGCGCATCCGGTGCTTTTGACTCTGCCGGAAGAAACTTGCCATCTCCACCTCTTCCACCTGCCTTTGACGTGAGTAACAACATTTCGCTAGTGCCAACATTATGTGAGACTGAGGTGGATGCCTATTTTGGTGCCTTCGAGCGCATTGCTATGGCGTTGCGGTGGCCGGTTGAAGTTTGGGCTCTGATGGTAACGTGCAAATTACATGGAAAAGCTCGGGAAGCAGTTGTGGCTCTCACGTTAGAGGACAGCCTGCAGTATGACTCAGTAAAAGGTGCCATCCTCAGAGTGTATGAGTTAGTTCCTGAAGCTTACCGGCAAAAGTTTAGACACTTTTGGAAGAGTCCTGATCAAACGCACGTAGAGTTCGCTAGGAAAAATGGAATGTGTTTTGCTAAGTGGATTGCTTCATGTAATCAGGGCCGCCTTAATGCACGGGCTGACCTGGGCTGAAGCCCAGGGGCCTACGGAGATCGGGGGCCTATCATGAGCCAATTTAAAAAAAAAAAAAAAAAAAAAAAAAAATCAATTTTTTTTTTTTTTTTTATTTCGGGTGTTTTCAAAAAAAAAAGTTAAATAAACAAAGTCTTGGCTTTCAGAATATGAAACTTTCATTTCCAAAATCACACGATAAATACATTTTTGAAGCTTGTAAAGGGAAGACGACAGCTCTCCCTCGCCACTCTGCTGTTCCACAGCGCCGCCCCCCCTCCCTCCACTGAAATTATGAATGTAAGGTGTATAGTAATCATAGATAACACAGCAAGGTCCGTTACAGTTTGTCTTCATCTGATTTAAAAAAAACAAAGTCTTGGCTTTCAGAATATTAAACTTGTTTCGGCAAACTCAGATGATAAATACAACTTTGAAGTTTGTAACGGCATAATTACAAGCGGAGAACGGAGTAACTTAACGTCACAGCAGGCATAACAACAGCCGGTGTTTCTCGTGAGGGTTTTCCCCGGGAAACTAACACAATACACACAAACGCAAATATACACAAACACACACTCGTCAGAATGAGAATATGTTTCACATGTGACTTATTCAAATTGCGAGTGATTGAGTGAAGAAAAAGTTTGAGAGTGGCACTCGGAAAAGGAAATTGTTGAGGGAAAAGGAGTTTCGAGACAAGCAGCTGTTACAAAAAATGCCGAAGCTTACAGGCTATTTTAAACCTGTAGGCCAGGATGAGGAGGAAGGACAGATGAGTTCTGTACCGAGCGGTAGCGGTGCCGGCCGCGGGGCCTCGGAGACAAGTAGGCCGTCTGGTTCTGATAACGATGGAGTAGCGGGAGAGGAAAAACAGACAGGAGGGACATTATCTGTTGGAGGAGATGGAGAGGACGACGAGGACTTGCTACGTGGAGGGGAGCCAACGGCAACCGGACAAATACATGAGGGAGGCCCGATACGTCACTCATCTGGAGGAGAGGACCAGGCGCGTGTAGAGCAGAGTGGAGAAGTGCGATCACAGAGCCTGCCGAGGCTATAAATGACTTTGATTTGTTGTTTAAATAGGGGGCCTACACAAACTATCAGCCCCAGGGCCTGATGGCAGGTTAAGGCGGGCTTGCATGTAATGCTACGGATTATTCTTCTCTGAGAGAATTGATCATGTTGGAGGAGTTTAAGAAGTGTTTGCCTGATCGCATTGCGGAGTAGCCTACGTGAACAAACAAAGGGTAAACTCTCTCTCTGCTGCCGCTGTGTTAGCTGATGACCTATGTGCTGATGCATAAAACTGTGTTTTCCCCTGTCTCTACGGAGAGATCCCGCCGTGTGTCAGCCGCACCATTTACTCAGCCATCAAATGTGTGTAATGTGAACAGAGAAGAGAGGGAGTGTTTTTATTGTCACAAACCTGGACATGTCATCGCCAATTGCGCAGCTCTGAAACGCAAGGAACAGCGGCAGAATGTATCCCCGCCTAAAGGCATTGGCCTGGCTACACACGCACAGGCAAGTAAATGTGACCCTTATGTTTCATTACCTGACCCTGTGATTGTGCCTGTGCCTTCAGATGAAGCTGTGTCCGAGGAGAAGCCAGAAATTGTGGCTCCCCCTCCCCCTCGTGAGGATGTCATGAGACCAGTGCAACACGCCGGCTCAGACAAGCCTCTAGACTTCTCGACACTCCCGGTAACCAGAGAGCGTCAGGTAGTTCATCGGATCTTGGTGTTGGTGTTGGCGCTACAACATTTTAAGATTCATGTTGGACCCAGCCTTTGGCCAATTGTGGTGTTAAGCTGTTACGATCCATTCATATTCTGCCCCAGCGTGTCCAAGCACAACCAGCGTCTCCTGCAATGGGCTCTGATTGTGCGGGAATACAACAGTAGACACCCGTCATTAAAGGGTTCAGAGAATGTGTTGGCCGATGCTTGTCCAGGTTGAGTTTGAGATGTTAGTGTGTCAGGTTGAGTTTGTGATGAATGTGTGTTATTAGGAATTTTGTTAGTGCTTAGGTTCACAAAACCTGTGGGTTTGTGTCTTAAGGGGGGGGAGTGTTACGGCTGCTGCCTTTCTGGTCGTCTGAGTGTTTTCAGCTGTGTGTGTTCTATGTAAATAAGCTGTGCGGTTGCCCTCCCGGCATTGGCTCCCATCTCCTGGTCCGCCCCTGAAGATTGCGATTGGAGCACGCCGGGCCCGACGCACTCCAATCGCAGCGCACAGCCGGCGCATACCTGCTGGAGATTATTACAAAGCTTTTGGACAATCATCATGCTGGAGGCTCTGTAGGTGGACAGATGCCTCTCGCTACTTGCTCTTTGTTCTGGGGTTAAAACTTGTGTGATTAGTTAGAGTGTAGAGTAGCTTAGTTAGTGTTTAGAGTATAGTTAGGATTTGTGACTGTTGCCTTTAGTTTAGCTGTGTTTTTGTATAGATTCTTTGTGTTAGTTGTACCACTTTTAGAGTGAGGTTTTGTTTCGTTCTTTATTTAGTATATTAGTATGTATTTTCCCTGTATGTCTTTAGACTCCTTTTTTAGAGTCCTCCTTTAGTTGGTTATTTGTCAACCTGTGCCCTTTTGGCTCTTTTGTTTGTTTCAGGCTGTTTGCCTGCTATTTTGTTTACAGCCGTTTTTAAATAAACGCTTATAATTAATACCAATTACATACTGTTGTGTGTTGCATTCCTCTTCCCCTAGTTGGGACGTAACAGCCCCCCTCAGAAAATAACTGGCCCCAGCCTGGCCCCCCCAGTCAAATTGGTCTAGAACCGCCACTGTAACATACTAATTGGTTTTATTAGACCGTCAATATGTGTCTTTATAAAGTTGGTGTCTAAATCATCTGGATCCCTAGCCTTAGAACCTTTTGACCCCGAGATTATATTTTTTACATCCACCTCTGTGATTTCCTCCAGAGGCCTGTACTACGAAGCCTGTTCAACATAACCTGGATATGTTGAGTTAGCCGGTTGGCCTAATCCAAAACTTACGCGCTCTCGTTAAGCGGTCCTACGATGCGGGTTATCAACTCGTTAACTCAAGCCAGCCGTTTCCTATCTAGTTAGGTGCGCGTTCACATGAAAGGGGTGGTATTTGGAGCATTCGACAAATCACAAACATGGACAAGCGTAGCCTACTGACAGCGCAGTGCGTCATACTTCCTGAAGGAAAAGTCAACTATAATATTAGACATATGAAGAAGTTAAACTTTAAACATCCATGACTTAAACACTTTATCCAGGATAAAAGCTTGCAGCTTCCAGACTCGGTGAGGACACTATCGATACTGACTCAGCAATCACTGTAAGTTATACTCTTGTTTAAATAGACTTCTCTGTTTCATTTATTCTACTCTGTATAATTGTTCTGTAGTTATTGTAGCTAAAACGGCGATTTCTGAGAGATTTTAAAATCTCAGATCTGCTCAACTCCAGGCGTAACTCAGGTCTCAGTGAGTCACGCCCCTCAAGTGTGCATTTCAATAGGTAGGAAGACTCTGCTGATTGCGTGAAGTGCAAAACGCTTCCCAGCTGAAAAACATTTTAAATAGCGCATTTCAAATCAGAATAACTCAGTGTGCTTCCAGACTCGGTGAGGACACTATCGATACTGACTCAGCAATCACTGTAAGTTATATTCTTGTTTAAATAGACTTCTCTGTTTCATTTATTCTACTCTGTATAATTGTTCTGTAGTTATTGTAGCTAAAACGGTGATTTCTGAGAGATTTTAAAATCTCAGATCTGCTCAACTCCAGGCGTAACTCAGGTCTCAGTGAGTCACGCCCCTCAAGTGTGCATTTCAATAGGTAGGAAGACTCTGCTGATTGCGTGAAGTGCAAAACGCTTCCCAGCTGAAAAACATTTTAAATAGCGCATTTCAAATCAGAATAACTCAGTGTGCTTCCAGACTCGGTGAGGACACTATCGATACTGACTCAGCAATCACTGTAAGTTATATTCTTGTTTAAATAGACTTCTCTGTTTCATTTATTCTACTCTGTATAATTGTTCTGTAGTTATTGTAGCTAAAACGGCGATTTCTGAGAGATTTTAAAATCTCAGATCTGCTCAACTCCAGGCGTAACTCAGGTCTCAGTGAGTCACGCCCCTCAAGTGTGCATTTCAATAGGTAGGAAGACTCTGCTGTCGCCCATCAGCAGAAAATAGTTAACTAATTACAGGGGCGTGCCCCCAAAGCTGTGAGAACTGAGCAATCAGGTATCCATCTTAGGTTGCGTTTTCCTGCAGCGTCAGCTTCAGCGTCAGCCAGACGAAGACTGACAAAGACATTAAGAGTCCTGTGGGAGTCTAAGACTGACAAAGACATTAAGAGTCCTGTGGGAGTCACGTGGGAGGCAAAGAGGAGGCAAATCGTACTCTGATTGCGCCAAGTATCGCTGGTATTATTTAGTTTTATTCAATTCTCTTGGGTTCTCTAGCCCCTCATGCTATAATCATGTGTATTTTCTGCATTCCTGTTCATGTGTCTTCTCGCAATTATCACTGGCCCCGTGTTTCTCCTAATGGATCTCACCGGCCTGCTCTCGTCTATCCCACATGCTCCACTGAGATCCAACGTCTCGTTTCAGGGGGCCTGTGGAACTGCCAGTCAGCTGTCCCTAAGGCTGACTTCATCTCTGGCTACGCTTCCCTGCAGTCTCTGGATTTCCTTGCTCTCACGGAGACCTGGATCACTCCATCCAACACATCCACCCCAGCAGCTCTCTCCACAGCATATTCCTTCTCCCATACACCCAGACCCTCTGGCAGAGGAGGTGGCACTGGTCTCCTGCTCTCTCCCAAATGGAGCTTTTCCCTCTTCAAGCTACCTAATTTCACTCCTTCCACCTTTGAATTCCATGCCGTCACAGTAACCCATCCTATACAATTAACCATTGTTGTTCTCTACCGTCCACCAGGCGCCTTGGGGGACTTCTTGGAGGAGTTAGATAATCTCCTCTCACACATCCCTGAAACTGACCCTCCCGCTGTACTTCTCGGAGATTTCAACCTCCAGACAGGGAAGATATCTGAACTAACATCTCTGTTAACCACCTTTGCTTTCTCACTGTCTCCATCCCCACCAACTCATAAAGCTGGCAATGTCCTTGATCTCATATTCTCAAGGAACTGCTCTACTTCTAACCTCTCTGTAAACCCGCTCCACACATCCGATCACTTCTTCATTTCATTCTCTCTACCCCTTTCCAAACATAACAACCTCATCTCTTCTAACTCTGCTCCTGTCCGCCGTAACCTCCGTTCCCTCTCCCCCTCTACCTTTGCCTCATCGGTGCTCTCAGCCCTCCCTTCCTCTGACTCGTTCCAACTCCTGCCTCCAAACACTGCTGCAAAAACTCTCCTCTCGACTCTCTCATCCTCTCTGGACTTTCTCTGTCCTCTCACATCGCGGCCGGCTCGTCAGTCCCCTCCTGCTCCCTGGCTAAATGATGCACTGCGTGCTAATAGAACCATCCTTCGGGCAGCAGAGCGGAAATGGTGGAAATCCAAACACCATGACGACCTCCTAACCTATCAGGCTCTCCTCTCCTCTTTCTCTGCTTCCATCTCTCAGGCAAAAAGCACTTTCTTTCAAGATAAGATCCAATCTTCCTATTCCAATCCCCAAAAACTATTTTCTATCTTCTCCACCCTCTTGGACCCCCCCAAAGCACCTCCCCCCTCCTCCCTTCTGTCAAGCGACTTTGTTAACCATTTTGAAAAAAAGGTTGATGATATTCGCTCTTCTTTTTCTGACTCACCTTTACTCACCGCTGGGTCACCAGACCCTCCCTTCACCCACACACTGACCTCCTTCACCTCTGGGTCACCAGACCCTCCCTTCACCCACACACTGACCTCCTTCTCCCCTCTCTCTCCAAGTGAGGTTCTTACCCTCGTTACCTCTGCCCGTCCTACCACCTGTTCTCTGGACCCTATCCCCTCAAACCTCCTTCAGACTATCGCTCCTGATATTCTACCATTTCTCACCCATTTCATCAACACTTCTCTAACTTCTGGTAACTTTCCAAACAGTCTCAAGGAGGCAAGAGTAAACCCTCTCCTAAAGAAACCCACTCTCAACCCGTCTGATGTTATTAACTACAGACCCGTCTCTCTCCTCCCGTTCCTGTCTAAAACACTTGAACGCGCTGTCTTTAAACAACTCTCCTCTTATCTCCATCAGAACAACCTTCTGGATCCGCACCAGTCTGGTTTCAAGGCAGGTCACTCAACAGAAACTGCTCTCCTTGCTGTCTCTGACAAACTGCACACTGCTAAAGCAGCCTCCCTCTCCTCTGTCATCATCCTTCTGGACCTGTCTGCTGCATTCGACACGGTGAACCATCGGATCCTCCTTCGCACTGTCCAAGAACTTGGAGTTTCAGGCACTGCACTTTCCCTCCTCACCTCATACCTCAACGACCGCACCTACAGGGTTACTTGGAGAGGGTCCGAGTCCGACCCTTGTCAATTAACTACAGGGGTCCCTCAGGGCTCGGTTCTTGGTCCCCTCCTCTTCTCCCTGTACACAAACTCGCTCGGGTCTGTCATTAGCCCGCATGGTTTTTCATACCACTGCTACGCTGACGACACCCAACTAATTCTGTCCTTTCCACGCTCAGAGACCCAGGTCGTCGCACGCATCTCTGCTTGCCTAGCAGACATCTCTCGGTGGATGTCTGGTCATTACCTCAAGCTCAACCTTGACAAGACTGAACTGCTCTTCCTTCCGGGAAAAGATTGTCCCACTCTTGACCTAACAATCAACATCGGCACCTCTGTTGTTTCCCCGACTCAGACTGCAAGGAATCTGGGTGTGGTCCTAGATAACAAACTGTCCTTCACTGCAAACATTGCTGCTACAACCCGCTGCTGCAGATACACGCTTTACAACATCAGGAGGATACGTCCCTAGCTGACCCAGACATCAGCGCAGATTCTGGTCCAGGCTCTCGTCATCTCACGCCTAGACTACTGCAACTCCCTCCTGGCTGGTCTACCTGCATGTGCCATCCGACCTCTGCAGCTCATCCAGAATGCAGCGGCTCGTCTGGTCTTCAACCTTCCCAAATTCTCCCACACCACACCGCTCCTCCGCTCCCTTCACTGGCTTCCAGTAACTGCTAGAATCCACTTCAAGACACTGGTACTTGCGTACCATGCTGCGAATGGATCTGGCCCTTCCTACATCCAGGACATGGTTAAACCGTACACCCCAGCACGTGCACTCCGCTCTGCATCAGCCAAACAGCTCGCTGCACCCGCACTGCGAGGGGGACCCAAGTTCCCGTCAGCAAAAACACGTGGGTTTGCTATCCTGGCTCCAAAATGGTGGAATGAGCTCCCCATTGAAATCAGGACAGCAGATAGCTTACACATCTTCCGACGCAAACTGAAAACTCATCTCTTTAGACTCCACTTCGAGCGATAGAATTACTAACAAAGCACTTATATACTAATAAAGGGCTGGCTTTCTAAATGCCAGTTGAGTAGCACTTGAAATGTTTGGCTCTATGAAACCTGATGTACTTATATGATTCTGTTTTCTTAAAGGTTGTATCTTCCTGGTCGAATGCACTTATTGTAAGTCGCTTTGGATAAAAGCGTCAGCTAAATGCAATGTAATGTAATGTAATAAAAAAGCCACATAGCTGCACCTGCAAGGTGAATACAGCTGGTAACAGAACAAGTGTTTGAATGCGTACATTAACAGGTTTATGATATCACTGTCCCGTCCAAGACAGTATCTGACTTTAATTACATTTGACTCAAGTGTTTCTTCAACTTAATGTGTTGCTTAAAATAATACTTCTGCATACAGTATGTGACACTCTCAGTGTTGCACGGCCAGATACGGCTCAGCTGACTCCGATATGGAAATATATGATATATTATGATGTGAATGATAACGGGACACATTGACATCTGCACTCACAGTGCCGCGGACTGTAGGCTACGTAATGTTACTTTGATCCGGTTTCTCATGTTTTGGCAGATATTTAAGTAAGCTTTCTTAACGCAAATGTTATATTAGTCAGATTGCTCTGAAGATGGGAGGTGATATTCTATTCATTTTCACATTCACACAGTCAGTTGAAAACGGCAGCTTTTCTGTATTTCCTTTCTCCTGTAATATCACTTGATCGCTTTAAACTCCGCACACTGAGCTCTGATTGGTCAGCAGGCAGTGCTTTCACTGAGTTGATTAGACCCTCCAGAAAAACGCGATTCTGCGATCGCAGAATTTACCGCATAATCAGCAAAATGGCGCAGATTTTTAAAAGGCCGCATAATCCCCGCATTTGTCCACACAAAGTTGAGAAAAAAAAGTTAACTCGTCTTGACGTGAAGTAGTGAAAGCAATTCTAGAACCCTGAAGGCAGGAGAGACTGAAAAGAGTCTAGGGAAGCTTATACAAGTTAACAGCATTTAATTACACAAAAGATGCGGTGGTGTACAAAATGAAATGTGCGAGTGGAGGCGCTCTCCACATCCGACCGGTCAGGGGGTCGAAGAGATCAAATCTTGGCTTGCTCTTCCTGTTGTCATCTGAGGTCTTCTCCTATTGGTCGGTGTCGTCGGGGGGCGGGTCCAATGCAATTCCTGCCTTTTTCTGTAGCTAAATTGCATCATTCTGGCGTCTGTGGTTATTTAAACATTCCCTGCTACACATTATTCAGCATCAATAAATGAGTGCTAATCCAAGTGTAGTCAGTTTACAACATCACATGTCATTTCACCTTGGTTCAAGGTTTGAAATCGTATGATTCCGCCAGATGCTAAATGCTAACCGGAAGTGACGAATTTTCAGAATAAAAGTGTTAAGCTAATAGTGAGAACTTCCGGTTTTTCAGAATAAAACTGATTTAAATCAAATAGTGTATTTAATTCAAAATACGCCATATCAACATGAATTTTAATTTCTAACAGTAGCGATGATGATGACGCAACGTCATCAGCTCGCGCATCACAGAAGGTAAACAACACTGTAGAGTGAACGTGTGGAACTCACACGAGAGAGAAAACATCAAGATTAAAAAATCTGATCCATCTCACTTACCGACGAACATTTCTGCTAAAGACCGGGCAAAGCAGTACCCCGATGTCTTTCACGAAGGTGGGGGGAAACTATTCTGCACCCCGTGCAACTGTGTATTGGAGCAAATAAGAGCAAATCGACAGTGACGACCCACTTTGATTCATTCAAACATTCGAAAATGCTTTCTGCTGCTGCGGACAAGAAAGCCAAACAACTCTCGTTCACCGAGGCATCAACCTCCAAAACCCTTTCGAGGGCTACAAGAAACGAGGTGAATAACCTACAAGATTGAAGCTGGTCAGATAACGAACGAGAAAATGAAAACAGAAGTGTGTGTGTGTGTGTGTGTGTGTGTGTTAATTGAATAGGAAAGGGGTTTAACGTTAGTGGCAGGTTGTGTGTGAGAGAGAATAAATAAGACAGCCCAATATTTAAAAAAAATCTATTTTTTGCAACTTTCCGGATATTTGGCAATTTCACCGCATAAAAACCCTGCATGTTTAATCGCATAATCAAGGATTTTAGCCTGCATAATCAAGGATTTTTTCCCGCGTTTTTCTGGAGGGTCTAGTTGATCTCTTAGCCTGCAACCTAACCTGCTCCGGACCAGGTTAGCCGCTCAGCATGAGTTTCAATGGAGATCTAGCCCGCTAAAAAGAGAACCAGCGTCGTAGGACCGGAAACCCAGAGTTTTCCCTGAAGTTAGCCCGCTAAGCAAAGATCCTGCTTCGTAGTTCAGGCCTCTGGTCAAAAACTGGATGTGTATCCACAGTCGGGCTATGGGAAACCTCAGATGGCGGGAAGGGCATTGTGATGTCCAGAGCACTATTTATGAAATACTCATTGAGAGAGTTGGCCAACACGGCAGGGTCTTTTATCAGGACATCATTGATTTTTAATTCTGGAGCATTATTTTCCTGTTTCTTATGTTTACCTAATAGTTTATTTAGGATTTGCCAAACGTTTTTACTGTTATCTTTCGCACCTTTAATTATATTGATGAAAAAGTTTGCTTTGGCCTTTCTTATTGTTTGTGTTACCTTGTTACGAGCATGAATGAATTTCTGTCTGTCAGTGGATAGTCCGGATTTCAAGCTCTGCTTTAATAGTTGGTCTCTGGATTTCATTAAATTCCTGCAGTGAAGATTCAGTCAGGGAAGATGACGTTCCTTCCTGTCCCTAGGTTATGGTTAAAAAGGATCCGTCTTGTGTAAATATGACGTCACGTTCTCGTTGTAACTCTCATTGTAATCAGAGCGGCTCGGAAACACATCTACAGCAGTAACATGCAACATACACATTAATGCAGCAGCAATATTAAAAGAGAAACATCAGACAAGATTCAGATATTCCAAAAACAGTCAATATTGGACTCAAGGAGGAGATGTTCTAAGTAGTATTACTCTCACACCACCTGTCACTTTTCATGCATACTAATGTGATTGAAAGGGGATCAGTAATACTACTTTTCTAGCTGTCCATGTTTATTGCAGATGCAACGTTGTTGCAGTAAAAGTCCCAAGATAGCTCCTGGTGAAATAAAATGTTCCCTTTCAGTGTTTTACTATTATGTCTGATGTTTCTCTATTAATATTGCTGCTGCATTAATGTGTATGTTGAAGGTTACTGCTGTAGATGTGTTTCCGAGCCGCTCCGATTACAACGAGAGTTACAACGAGAACGTGACGTCATATATTCATAAGACGGATCCTTTCTAGCCATAACCAAGCCTCAGCTCAGAAAGGATCACTTTTCACTCATGTCAGGTTTTGTTTATTTTTGTTGGCTTAAGTTTTTATTCAGTCCTCTTTATGTTATGTTAGTTTCTTCCTCCTTGTGAGTGCCATAGAGTTTATACTGTAGACCTGCACAGCAACCCAGTCAGGTGCAACTCAGGAGATTTCACATATTTTTTCGCATCTTTTCGCGTCTAGTGTATACAGTATAAACTCTATGGATAATGGGGTAATGAGGATCATGTCTGCAGGCAGTTGGGAGGTCAGAGGACTGCAAAGGTAGGAACACGATGAGGGCAAATGGTGGGAAGGAGAGGAAGAGCAGGGTCTAAAATGATGGCAGGTGTTAGTGGCAGATACATGAAAATGATTTATAAGTTGATAAATGAGACAAATAATTGACAGAAAGCTTTTTATGAAAATGTCTTAGTATATAGCTCAAATGAAGAACAAGCACACTAATGGCTGAATTATGGTTCTTCTAACACAGGGCACAATAACAGCTGTGGATAAAGTCGGAGGTATACAACTGGCAGAAGCACTAAGAGATCGAGTGTGCCAGTTAGAGGAAAAGTGAAAGAAAAACAGTAATTTTCTTTTGAAACAACAATTTCAAGAGTGCATTACCGCGTTAACCATTATTATGTTTTCTACTTTTGTTTTGAAGTGAAAAAGAAGACATGGTAATGCGGACAAAAAAATGAAATGGAAAGACGTGGACTTCTGCACTGACTTTCTCAATACAAATGTTGAAAAATCTAATTTCCCTTAGTTGCATTTTCACAAGTAGAATTTAAGGTTTCACGAATCTAAAACTGTGTTATAAAGAATGTTTAGACACTCTGGAATAATCTAGTCCAGATTTTGATGAGTGTAGGTATTGTGATTTTTTTTTTCAAATAAATCGGCTATGAAGCGATTTAAGAGGTAGAAAAACTGAGGATTGTTCGCTCAGCGCTGTAAATTAAATGTCCCTTAAGGCGAGACACCCCAGGTGAATAGGGTAATTGTTTTAACTTAAAGATATCAGCTAGACAGTTCTCCAGTTAATTACTTACGATAAGGCAATTGTTTTTTGTATTACAAGTTTTCTGAAATAGCATGTTTGAATAAGCAAATTAGCCATGATCTCATTACATATGCACATATTTTAACACATTTCAGGAACCGAAATCTTAACTTTGGATTAAGCCAGGTTCAAAATGATTGTTTCATTTTGCAGTGATATTAGTATCTAAGGCTTTAACAGAAGGGATTTTGGATATCTATTTGTCAACAGCCCTAAAATATAAATTTTTGCCATGTTTTTAGGTATAAAATGTTATATAATTCAGTATGATGATATATGAACAAACCCTTCTGTAAAAGCCTTCATAATATTGATAGGAATATAACTGGAAGATTTAGGAGAAATCTACAGACGCAAATAGACAAACTATAGTAAAATAAACACTTAAATGTGTATTTTGTACGTTTTCCTTCCAAAAGCATGAAAGAAAACATGCTATGGAATCAAAATAGCACAAAATCTCAAAATTTACCAGTGCATGAAAAACTATGTTTTTGCCTTTTTTTCACCTTAACTTTCCCCTTAACTGCCGAATCGGAAGCTCTGAATCGGCAGCCAACTTCAGCATCGTTTTATAAAGTGTTTGTTTTTTTAGAAGTATGTGGTTGCGTTCTGGTCACTTTGCTCAGCGCTACTGCTTGTTACAACTTGTATTTGTCGTACTCGCCATGAACTGCTATTGCTGAGGTTAATTTCGCCCCCCCCCCTCCAAGAAAAGCTATGGAGCAGAGAGTTCTCTGCCAGCCAGAGGTGATTTGTTATTAGTTCAATATGTCAAACTGATTTCCCTGACTACAATCTTTAGTTACATGGTGAAACGTTATGCTGTTTGTACTAATTAGACTTATCATATAAGCCGCACAGGTTTTAATAGGATGTATTCATTATCTTTACTTATGTTGCAGTCTTTTCAGCAGCGCCATCTCTAAAACTGCGATACAGTCACTACCCATCATTTACATTTCACCGTGACATGGACAAAAATGTAACATCAGCTTACCTCATGGCACGAATCCAGACTCTCCTTTGGAAAACATTGGCCGGAAACGATAGAACAAGCACATTTCATGCGAAGACCTGTGGCTGCAACCCGGAGCAAAGCAACAAACCATTGCGTAGTTAACTAGTAGCGCTAGCTTTAGCTAACGTTAGCTAACGAAACGAACTGCCGAGTAAAATTGGAAAACTCTGGTAATTAATTATTCTATAATTTCTAAAACTACGGTGTTAAAAACTATAGGTTACTTACGTAACCCCAGTTCTCAGAATAACATGAAGTGAGATGTCTCACTATGGGATGCGCCTCATCGCGGAGCAAACAGAAGCATTAATCTCATTACGCCAATCCTGATTGGCTGGTGATCTTGACGTCAGCGTCAGGGAATCCACCCCCTATAAGTAGCTTGTGCTACGCCGCATGCGTCATTCAAAATAAGCACCTCTTCTCGCTTCACCATAGCAAGGAGGGCCGTCTGGTGAGACATCTCATTTCATGTTACTCTGAGTACTGGGGTTACGTAAGTAACCTATAGTTCTCATTCATAACACTCCGTTCGATGTCTCACTATGGGATATTGTAGCTCCCGTATTGCCAGACGAGCTTATCTCAAAAGTCACCAAGACCAACCAGAACTTAACAGTTGGAGCTCTAACTCAGCAGGGGGCCCAGCACTGCATGGGCCACACTGGGAGCAAAGACGTCTAATCTGTAAAAGCGGACAAAAGTGAGCGGCGAGGACCAGCTCGCTGCTGCACAAATGTCTTGGATGGAAACACCCCTGAACAAAGCCCAGGATGTAGCCAGACCACGAGTCGAATGAGCACGCAAACCCGAAGGTGCCTGCAGACCCTGACTCGTGTAAGCCAAAGCAATTGCCTCCACAATCCAGTGAGAGAGCCGTTGCTTAGTAACAGGCTTGCCCTTCTGAGGGTTAGCCCAGGACACAAAGAGTTGGTCATTATGACGAAACTCTTTTGATCTGTCCATATAAGTGCGTAAAGCACGGACTGGACATAGCAAATTTGGCTGTTGTTCCCCGGAGGGACACAGCGGCGGAGGAAATGCCTCAATGTCAAAAATGTGGTACATGAACCAACCACCTTAGGTATAAAGGCAGGGTTGGGCTTCAGCAACACTCTCGTTAACCCTCGGGCGAACTGAGTGCATGAAGGATGTACAGATAGCGCATGAATGTCACTGACTCGCTTGGCGGATGCCAGGGCCAGTAACAGCACTGACTTGAGTGACAGGTGCTTCATGTCAGCTTCTTCCAGGGGTTCAAATGGGGCTCGAGTGAGCCCATCTAAAACCACTGTCAAGTCCCATAAGGGCACCAGTGACCTGGAAACAAGAAGGAGTCTGCGAGCTCCCTTCATAAAACGGCAGACCAGAGGATGCTGGCCGGCCGTCTTACCCTCAAAACCCACATGGCATGCAGCAATAGCAGCCAGGTAGACTTCGATCGTGGAGAAAGCTCTGTGTTTATCAATTAGGTCCTGTAGAAATGATAAAATCACTCCCACAGGGCATTGAAAAGAGGTGTGCCCTTTTTGAAGGCACCAGTCCTCAAACACCCTCCACTTACAGTCATAAAGAGACCTAGTGGAGGAAGCAGGAGGACCGGAGGCCAAATGTGCGCGAGCGCGTCCACGCCTAATGGTGCGTTTTGATCGCGCATTGAAAAGAAAAGCTGACCGTGAGCATTTTCTTTTGATGCGAACAGATCTACCGCGGCTCGGCCGTAACGCACCCACAGCTGGCTCACAACCATTGGATGTAGAGTCAAGTCTGCATATAGTGGTACACCCCGGGACAGCAGGTCTGCCCCGAGGTTCATCACACCCGGTACGTGCGTCGCTCTCAGAGAGAGGAGACGGCCGCAGCTCCACAAGATCAGTTTGCGTGCCAGCATGTGTAACTGGAGAGAGCGCAAACCCCCTTGTCGGTTTATATACGATATTGTGGTCGTATTGTCCGTCCTCACAAGGACATGGTGTCCTCTGAGAAAAGGCAGAAAGCGTTTTAGGGTGAGGAACACCGCTAAAAGCTCCAGGTAATTTATGTGCGACCGCTGGAGGTCTCTGCTCCAGAGACCCCTCACCGGACGACCTTCGTAAATACCTCCCCAGCCTGTCAGACATGCGTCTGTGGTGACCACCTTCCGTGAAAGGACAGCACCCATAGGCACGCCCCGTACCAGAAAAGTCGGGTGCAGCCAGTGGCGCAGTGCCATTACGCATTTCACAGTAACCATCACTCTCCGTGCTCCATGACGCGCGGGGTTTAGTTTTAGAGCGGCTACCCAGCGCTGAAACTCCCTCATGTGTAACCGTCCCAGTCGTACAACCAGGATGGCTGACGCCATGAGCCCCAGTAACCGCAGGCATGATCTGAAAAGAACATGTTTGCGCAGCTGGAAATGAGCGAGGCAAGCTCTGAAAGCTTTCACTCTTTCCGCTGACAGGCGGGTGTGAACCCAGGAAGAGTACAGTCTGTGCCGGGCACAACATGCTCTTTTCTGTGTTTATTATGAAACCCAGGTTGAGCAGGTGCTTTACGAGGACATTTGTCTGCATAATAGCCTCCTGTTCCGACTGTGCGAGAAGCAGCCAGTCGTCTAGGTAGGTTGCCAGGCGAATACCCTGTTGTCTTAACGGGGCTATCGCGGCTTCCGTACCTCGTACAAACACTCTTGGACTGAGAGACAGACCGAAGGGAAGTACTCTGTATTCGTAACAGATCCCCTGAAATGCGAACCTCAGATATTTCCTGTGTGGGTAATATACTGGGATGTGGAAATACGCATCTTTCAGGTTGACTGATGTAAACCAGTCGTTTTGTCGCACGAGACGCAGCAGAGATGTGTGAGTGAGCATTCTGAATTTGTATCTTCTTAGATATTTGTTCAGAGCCCTCAAATCTAGTATTGGCCGAATTCCGTTCCCTCCCCGTTTGGGAACGAGGAAATACTTGGAATAAAAGCCGCTCTGACTCTGCTCGGCGGGTATTATAGATATAGCCTTCTTTTCTAGAAGTGAGAGAATCTCTCTTTCTAGAATGTGGGCTGACTCCCCTCGGGCCTGCGAATACAGAACGCCCGAGAAGCAAGGGGGGGTGACAGCGAATTGGAGTCTGTAACCCCGTGTAACTGTCTTGAACACCCAAGCAGACGTTGTGAGCATCTTCCACTGTTCGCTCCTTAGAGCCAGCGGAGATGTCACGTCTTTTGCCCTCTGAGTCTCTATTTGTTGTGTTATGGGGCCCTCTAGTGTCTGAACACGGTGGTACCCCGATTTGACAGTCCCCACCGACACTGCGCATGCGCGTGACGGAGGTGCCTTCACAACCCCAGCCGGCACTGCGCCTGCACGTGAAGGTGGTAGCATCACAGACCCGTTCATCGTCCGTCTTTTGAGAGAGGCCGTAGCTGCTCTCAAAAGGGGAACAAATGGCGGGCTGTTTATTGGTTTTATTGTTTTCTCTTTCATTTTTCTGAGCTGCGCCCTCAGCCTGAGGCCTGGATGCGTCAGCGGAAAATGCTTTATCCGAGAAAACAGAGCAATATTGTGACATGTGTTTTGGTGCACTTGAGGATGGCTTTGAGGCATCTCTCGAGGCAGCGGGAACACATCTGGAGCTGGGGAACCTTCCAGCTCCGTCACCGAGGGAAGAAGAGGAGGCTGTCAGGCCGCCAGCTTCTTCTTCCTCGCCTGCTGGCCGAAATTCCGGGTTGGCTGCGCCTGGGCTGCAGCCGGAACCGGAGACTTTCTGGGCCAATTCGCCTTCGTCTCCTGCCTGGGCTGGGGACTCGGGGCGGGCCGTGACCTCTGCTGTTTCGGTACTTTAAACCGAGCAGCTGAGGTAGCTTGGGCGAGGGACTGCCGCTGTGAAGGCAGCGGCTGGACCCATCGAGGAAGACAGAGGTGGAGGGCCTCATCTTCCTTCTTCTTGGACTCGCATCTCTTCTGCATAGAAGCGAGCGCAGATCCAAAAATCCCCTCGGGAACGATGGGCATGTCCAGCACATCCTCTCTTTCCCGGTCTGGGAGGTTGGTGAGGTTGAGCCATCTAGCGCTTTCCTGCACCACCATAATTCCCATTGCCTTTCCCGTGGCCTGGACGGCGCAGCGTTGAACGCGGAGACAGATGTCCGTGATCGCGGCTATCTCGTCCAGTACTGCCGGTCCAGGATTACTCGATAGATCCTCGCAGAGCTCCTGTTGGTAAGCGGTTAGCAGCGAGGAAATGTTCAAAGCCCTGGCAGACAATGCTGCGGCTCTGTAGGCCCGTTCAGTCATGGTTGACTGGAACCGGTCCGCCTTTGCCGGCAGCGTGGGGTTCCTGCTCGGTGTAGTCGCCATCCTCGGGAGGAGGTGAGCTGCCACCAGCGGTTCCATCGGCGGTATGCGGAGCAGGCCGAGCCTCTCCATACCGTCGCAGTCTAGGGGAGGAGGCACCCTGGATTGGGGCCTTGTTGCTGAAGGGCCGGTCTCTCCACGAGACCGACACCTCATCCAACATCTCCGGGAAGACCGGCAGGAGTTGCCTCTTTGTCCTCGTTGCTTGGGGCAAATTTTTCCCCTCGTAACGGGACCTGTAGGTCTCCTTGGCCATTTCGGGCCATGGGATGTCTAGTCTGGCTGCGGCACGCTGACACACGGCCTGCAGGTCTATACTCAGACAGGGCGAAGCTGGTGTGCTATCGCCCGGGAGAGCAGCCTGAGCTGAGGACACGAAGACATCATCGTCTTGCTCATCAGTCGGACAGGAGGAATCCAGAGGTTTCATCCTCTTCGTCCTCCATGTAGTCCAACTCCGGGACATCATCCGCGGGCGAGACCATGGTGAGGTCCAGTTGGGAGCCCCAGCTTGACACAGCGCGGGGCTCCGCTCGCACGTCCCTCGCTGCCACCGAGTCCCAGCCTGACACGGCGCGGGACTCCGGTTCTGCAGCTGCCACTACTGATGAGCCCCAGACCGACACAGTGCAGGGCTCCATCTCTGTGGTGGACGCCCCCGTGTCCTGATTTCCGTCCGGTAAATCAGAGGACATGAGGGAGTCCTGACCCGACAAGCTAGCTTGGCGTGCTAGCCGTCGGCGGAGGCTCTTGATGGTGAAGCGGGCACAATGTCCGCACGAGCCGGGGTTGTCGATAGCCTCCTGGGCGTGTTCCAGCCCGAGACAGGACGAGCAGACCTGGTGTGAGTCTGTGCCTGATATCTTCAACCCGCAGCCACAGAGCCGAGCCTCCGAGTCCCTGACTCCTCTGGTGTGAGGGAGAGAAGCGTCCATCTCGGTCGCCGTGGTGACGGCGTGGAGAGGACCCGCTCGTAACAGGTACGTTGCTGAGAAAAAATACTTCCCCAACTGTCGTTAATCCGGAGAAAAAACGACGGTGTAGAATTTTATTCTCAAAGAATATTAACTGGTGTGTTAATACCCTTTTTATCTTCCCCTCCTCTGGTGTGAGAGAGAAAAATAAAAAACGTCCTCGCTACCGTGGTGTCGGTAGTGAGGGAAGACAAACCTTACCTTTATTCCCGAGGAGAAAACGGCGAGGTCGATTTGCAATACTAACTGGTGTGTTGGTATTAACAGTCTTCTTGCAGAAGTATATATAGAAGTAGCCGGCGAGCGTCCGTCGACCGAAGTTAGCTTGGATAGCTTGGTTCAGTCTGTGGACTGTTAAGCTAGCCCGGCTACCAATATAGAGATGTGCTCTGAAGCGAGAAGAGGTGTTTGAATGACGCATGCGGCGTAGCGCAAGCTACTTATAGGGGGTGGATTCCCTGACGCTGACGTCAAGATCACCAGCCAATCAGGATTGGCGTAATGAGATTAATGCTTCTGTTTGCTCCGCGATGAGGCGCATCCCATAGTGAGACATCGAACGGAGTGTTATGAATGAGAACGACAATTTCTAAAATACAGATTATAATGGTCAGATATAGATATACAGATACTAAAGATAGGCAGGTACTTGCTTTCAAGCAGAACACAGGGGAAAACAAACTTAGCGGGAGTGTTTACGTGTTCGGCGTAATGACGTACAACGGCCTCGACAATTTCTGTAGTCCTATTCAGCCACTCGGTAACAACCATCGTTTTTCAGACACGTAAACTCTTCAATCCCCAGTGGGGTCACTGCTGATGTATTTAATGTCGTAGAACAAAACGTGTTTTATCTCTTAAATTTGTGTCAACCACAGACCTTATTTCGAGCTATTTTCCAAAACCCTATGGAAAAAATGCATTGCTTTTTGAGGAAGGAACCGGAAGTGCTAAAAATGCTAACTTACTTCCGGGTTTTACGACGCGTCACTGCTGTTCTCTATGGGCTTGTTACTGAAATGTTGATCAAACAGTGGCCTATGCAACAGAGAGATTTTATTTTTCATCATGATATTGGAAGAATAGGAGGGATTGAGGTCAATCACTGGCACTTTTTTATTTTATTTTAAATGGTACACTTTATGTTGAACTTTAAATTTATTATGTTGTTGGTGTAATTGGCACTTTATGTTGAACTGTTTATTATGTTGTTGGTGCAACTGGCACTTTATGTTAAACTGTTTATTATGTTGTTGGTGCAACTGGCACTTTATGTTGAACTGTTTATTGTTTTGGCCAAGGTTATTGAGAGAGTTGGACTGAAATTGACTAGATTTTTTTTCCAATAGTCAGGGTTTACAATGTTCTGAATGTACTTGAAAGTATTGTGTTTTACCTAAATATGCTATTGCTACACTTTATGGCAAAAATTGCACTTTTCTGTTGGTCTTGGTTAAGTACCACCTTGAAAAAAAAATAAACAATGTTTTGTTGCTTAAGCTTATGTATTCAGTCATTATTCAATGGTATACTAAAATCCATGTGAAAAAAATTGCTTCTCACTGTTCTCAGGTCAAATATTTAAAACGCTATACAAATAATATGTATTTATATGCGATTAAAAATGCGATTAATTACAAAGCCTCTAATTAATTAGATGAATTTTTTTAATCGAGTCCCGGCCCTAATTTAAATGTACATTTATATATATATGTATTGCCTTATTTATTTATTGCATAGGCATATTTATTTATAAATGTATTTATTTAATTATTTATGTATTTATTTATTTAATTTTGGCTTAAGTGGCATTCCATAGTAGAAAAGTCAAAATCAATGAGAGGGGTCTGCCTGCAGACCTCCACTCTCAGGACAGTTCCGGTTCAGACCTCCACTCTCAGGACACCTCCACTGTCAGTACAGGAAGTGATGATTCTGACGAACATGTTTTTTTCCCCGCCGATAGATAGATATAAATAGATAGATATAATAGTCTAATTGTGACCGAATTAATCAATAGAAGATATATGTGTATATATATATTTAAACAATAGCTCACGACAGGCCGTGGTATATGCTATTATATCACAGCTAAGGGGCGTGCTTCGGCCCGACAACCCCCTTAGCTGTGATATAATGAGCATATACCACGGCCTGAAGTGAGCTATTGCTTTTATAAAACGGTTACCAAGTGTGGCAATATGAAAGAAAAATACACACTCTAATTTAAATATTTTTTATTCGGAAATGATGATGTTCAAAATAAAATAGTCCCTCCGTTGCCTTCTGCACGAAACATAGTGCGAGGTGGTTGCTATGCAACAACACTAACAGCTAGCGAACATATTAGACAGAGAGCGTTGATCCATTATTTGGCTATTTATTTACATTCATTTGTATGTTGCACCCACTGAAAAACTGTCCAGCATCAGTAGAATGGCTTATGTGGTCACTTGTATAGGTTGAGGTTGTTCTAGGCTGTTGCTTGGCGTGGCGAGACTATTGCTCCACTTTCTCCGGTCCCCGAGATTGGGCTTCCAGTAGCTCTGGAGAGAGCTTTCGCACCTGTGGCCACTAACGGTCATAATTTCTCTGCTTTGTTTCAAGCCCTGCATCAGAAATCTTTTGAATGGTGGTACTTTTCCAGTTGGTCTACCTGCTCTTCACGTAGCTCTGCATGTCGTTGTTAGGTGCTTTTTTTTCTGGAGATTGGCACTCCTCAATCCACTCCTCCACAGTAAGACCCCCCCCGGAGGTCAAAGTTAATCTTAAATGTTTCCATCTTATGCTTTGTAAGTATGTTTCGTAACGGAAGAAATGCATATATATTTATAAAACTGACAAGTCAAATCAAGCAATTTGATTGGTCGATAGTGTTTTTGCAGACCTCTTTGATTACAGATTTGAAAACATCGTTGCTTGCTTTAAAAGTAGCACAATTAATTATGTCAAACCTTGGAAAGTATCTAGATATCCCTGCCCTAATGCCAAAGGAACTGCACACTGAATATGTTTTGCCGTCTGATGTCTATGTCGCTGTATAAAAAGGAGGGTTTCTTCGCCGTTACTTCTCCGCTGCTTTCTTGTTCCAGTATGAAAAGCAAACTGCAAGCAGTTTGCTTTTCAGCCCAAAGGTATACTGTTTTTCTCAGACGTGGAGGGATACTGACTTGTTGTGAAAAGTAACTTATAATTATACCCGTGGTATACGCTCAGTATATCACGGCTAAGAACCAATCAGATTGCTTGATTTGACCTGTCTGTTTAATAAAAAAATATATACAATTTTATTTTGTATTTGCGTGACCGAATTAATCAAAAGCGGTTGTAACTAAAATACAAGATTTCGTCTTGTATTTTACAAGATATATACACTGAACAAAAATATAAACGCAACCCTTTTGTTTTCGCTCCCATTTTTCATGAGATGAACTCAAAGATCTAAAACATTTTCTAAATATACAAAATAACCATTTCTCTCAAATATTGTTCACAAATCTGAAAAAATCTGTGATAGTGAGCACTTCTCCTTTGCCGAGATAATCCATCCCACCTCACAGGTGTGGCATATCAAGATGCTGATTAGACAGCATGATTATTGCACAGGTGTGCCTTATGCTGGCCACAATAAAAGGCCACTCTGAAATGTGCAATTTTGCTTTATTGGGGGGGTCTGGTGGGGTCCGAACACCTTAGGGTTAAATCCTAACCCTAATCCTATCATGTCACCCATCTCCTTCGCATAGAGTTGATCAGGTTGTTGATTGTGGCCTGTGGAATGTTGGTCCACTCCTCTTCAATGGCTTTGCGAAGTTGCTGGATATTGGCAGGAACTGATACACACTGTCATATACGCCGATCCATGGCATCCCAAACATGCTCAATGGGTGACATGTTAGGGTTAGGGTTAGGGTTTTCGGATCCCCCCAGACCAGATCAGAAACTTTGCTATCAGAAACAATGCCGACTGTTTTGACGTAATATGGTCGGTGTTTACATTAGCATCGCTAACACTCAGAGCTAACCTGTACTGGAGAGCACGTGTGTGAAGAAGCAGGAAATAAAAAGGAACTCACCTTGTGGTATAACGGTTAGTGCTAGATCGTATACCTGCTGGGTTTTAGGCGGAAGTGACCTAATCTGCCACCGAGGAAAAGAGACGACGCCCTTTACTTTACTGGTTGCTGCCGTCTTCACACAAATAAACCCCTTAAAACCTGTATGATTTACTTTTCACATGTTTATTGAAATTAATTTGTCCATCTCTTTATATTATAGTATTACATGTATTATATTCGGTTGTGTATTTGTGTTTTGAACTTTTTTATTGGATGTTGCGATTTAATTTCTCTAACAGAGACACTAAAAGATCCGGTGGATATCTGACCAGTATTTCATCATGGAAGTTAAATCAGAATCATTTCATTATCCTGTGGAGGAAATGTTGTTTTGTGACAGTTGCTCAATTTTAGAACAAACAAAATAACATACTTAATACATAGCTAAATGTATACGCAAGAAGTAAAAGTGTGAATTTCAAGATAAGAAAAATATAATAAGAATTAAAAAGATGAATGTAACTATAGGAAGTCAAATCAAAAATTGGCAATGCAAAATAAAATAACCATATGTACAGATGTAGCGATTCATTTCAGACAGTTTGAAATGCGAGGGCCGTGATTGGTACGTGATCTGCCCTCGCTCAAGGGAAAACCTCCAGCTTGACTTGAGATCGCCCCCGTGATAGATAAATGTAATTATAATGAAGCCATGGATCATTGATCCACCAGGGGGTGCAGTGGGGTTCCACACTGGAGCTCATGTGAAATAAAGTCAGATACAGTACGCTGGATGTACAGCGGAACTTTGTTAAGATCCATATGTCACGGATATCATACTCTGTGCTAAATAAGAGACATGTAATCATTTACAAAACATCACCATGTTGTTATTTAACAAAATATTGTTGTTTAGTCGAAAAAAACGAACAGGAGGAAATGCAGCCCGGCTCTCGATTTGTAATCCTAATTTAATCATCATCTTCACCACGATCATTTATGTTTATGTTCCCCGAATTGACATGAAATCACTCACACATATGTACTGTATTCAATTTCATTAAAACGTTATTAACGTGCCTAAACTCAGTAATTCACTAAAAATATTTATATTTTAATGGAGCCTCATCGGCAGATCAGGATCCCAAAGCGTGGCGGAGGGATCCTGATCTGCATGACGGGTGCTATTTTCCCCATAAGGAACAAGTCGCTGCAAATTATCCCGCTTATTACATGGCCACATTCTCAACAAAGTCAGGACATGACTCCCAGTATTAATTGAAATGCTTTTATGGATTTAGAAAATGTTTTTATTGATTTAAAAAATAGTTGTATTGATTTAAATTGACATGCACCCGCGAAGAAAAATAGTCTGTTGTTACCTTTTTTTAAACAGTCTGAATGAAACGGCAGCTCTCAGCTGTGTATTTACACAACTAATGGCCCATCAACCACAGCTCTCTCCCCCCACCCTCCCCCCCTGATCTTTCTTCTCCAGCAGCTAAATTAACTGTAGGTTACTCTGAGTGACCATAGACTGTATGTGACAAGCTTACAGTTAGTGACGTAACAACACCATAGAAGCTGGTGGGTTGAAAGCAATACGAGAGGTAAAAATAACTAGAATAATTGTGATTTATTTATTGTGGCTTTTATGTTTTTAGGTATAAAATGTTATGTAATTCAGGCTTATAGTTCACCCTTCTCTAAAAGCCTTCAACAATGACAATATTCATAGTAATTTAATAAATCCTTCCAACACACATTGTAAAAAATAGCCTACTGTAAGTTAAGAAATCATTCCAATATGTACATCTTCTGATGTAACAACAATAACATTATAAATAGTAACATAGCTGAACATGGTATTGCACATTTAGCTTTGAGTGTTACTGACCTGAGATGTTTTTATTACATGAATGAAGGTGACTGAGGCTTTTTAACATACAGGGATGCAAACTCATCAGGTATGAAAAAGGTGACAAGGATCCGAGCCCCCGGCTCCCCCACCCCACAGAATATCGGCTTTAAAATTAGAAATAACAGAGGATATTAGCAGAACAACTAAAGCAGCAGTGTTAATAATAACAGAAACGCCAAAGAGTCACATCTAATAGAAATATATAAAAGCATTTATTTTAAATTGTGTAGCAGTCAGTTTATAATTTTGGCAGCACTGTTGAGCATTTTGAAAATGTATTTTCATGCCTCTGTGCAAGGCTTAGTCTTTCTATCTTTATAGCCACATGGTGTAAAGTAACTAAGTTCATAAACTCAACAAGTACTATACTTGGGCACCATTTTGAGATACTTGTACTTTATTTAAGTATTTCAATGTTTTGCTACTTTGTTCTTCCACTCCACTACAGTTCAGAGGTACATGGTGTACTTCTACTCCACTACATGTATTTAATACCTTTAGTTACTTTACAGATGTGGATGAATGATGTGAAATATAATCAAGTGTTAAATCAGACTCCTGGAGCAAATCCACAAGCTACCCTGCAGTATACAAAGTCAGCAAACTAGCTGCACCTTTAGCTTTGAGAACACTTTCATGATCAATCATTATAAAACATATCATATATATTATTCTGAAATGGACCAATCTGCACAATGACTACTTTTACTGTCGCTACTTTCACTATATTTTGATGAGAATACTTTTCTACTTTTACTTGAACATTTTGAATGCAGGACTTTTACTGTAACAGAGTATTCCTACACTCTGGTACTTCTACTTTTAGTCAAGTACAAGATCTGAGTACTTTTACTTTTACTCTAGTACAAGATCTGAGTACTTCTACTTTTACTCAAGTACAAGATCTGAGTACTTCTCCTTTTACTCAAGTACAAGATCTGTGTGCTTCTACTTTTACTCAAGTACAAGACCTGAGTGCTTCTACTTTTACTCAAGTACAAGATATATATGCTTCTACTTTTACTCAAGTACAAGATCTGAGTACTTCTACTTTTACTCAAGTATAATATATATATACTTATACCACCTCTGTTTATAGCCTATGAAAAAAACTATTAGAAATAGAAGGCTAAAGCTAACGTTAGCAGATAGTGACATTGTATGCTAGCTAGTTAGCTCAACGATTCCTTAAATAATATTGCCACAGAAAAACTTTTCAGTTCACATCACGCTCTGCCGCTCCGACAGGGAGCTGTGCTCTGAACACCTGAACGGCCCCGTTCTAACAGCTGTTCACCAGCGGTCCAGTCTGTGCCACAGTGACTCCGTACGCGCAGTTAATATTAACGAACGCACCTGTAGGTAATGTAGCTGCTGAAGCTAGACCATCATCTCGGAGCAGCAGAGCCTTATTATACATCCATGAGCAGAGCCGACAGGCAGGAAGACTCGAGCACACAGCTCGCACTTCATTATAATATATAAAAAAAGAACACCATGCGTGTCATGATGGCACATAACAGCTCACGGCCGCAGATTACTCCGGGTCCCAGACCCCCCCATACCCCAAAAATATTTTTATTGCAGATCTACATGAATCACACAAACGACCTATTTTGGATTCAAAACGGCGAATTTCGCCGAAAGGTGACAAGTTTGCATCACTGAACATAGACAGAGCACAACTGAAACATAACATCTGAAACGATGTAACAACATAATACACTTGTGGGGATGCAGCTTGGGATGTGAGGAGTGAGGGACACGGCTTAGAACGGGCGTGTCGCCTGGCAGGACAGGAGAGTGTGTGCACCAGTCTGCCTTGATCTATGAATTCATGTCCGTGACACTCACTGCTGCCCACAGCTGTTTTATAGAAGGAAATTCCTTCACTTCATGAAAGTGTTTTAACCACACACACCTCTACACACACATGACCGGTGTTATTTTCCCCATAAGGAACAAGTCGCTGCAAATTATCCCGCTTATTACACGGCCAAATTCTCAACAAAGTAACGACATGACTCCCAATATTAATTTAAATGCTTTTATGGATTGAGAAAATGTTTTTATTGATTTGAAAATAGTTCTATTGATTTCAAAAATAGTTGTATTTATTGATTTAAATTGACATGCATCTGCTAAGAAAAATCGACCGTTGTTACCGTTTTTTAAACAGTCTGAATGAAACGGCAGCTCTCAGCTGTGTATTAACACAACTAATGGCCCATCAACCACAGCTCTCTCCCCCCCTCCCCCCCTGATCTTTCTTCTCCAGCAGCTAAATTAACTAGGTTACTCTGAGTGACAAGCTTACAATTAGACACAACACTGTCATTGCAAGTGACCCTCAGTTAGTTGACTTTTATGTTCAACTGCTAAATTCATTAATAAACAAGGGCTTCTACTGTACCTAATTACCTTAACACTAGAACCGCCAGAGGTTTTTGTATAGGCCTACCTAAACCTGTCAAATCCCGCTATTAGAATGCAATTTTTAACAACATAGGGTGTTACATAACACACTTTCAGGAAACGTCACGGACTGGGAGACTTTAACACACGTCACACAAATTGACCCGGTTGGCGGTTTTAGTGTTAAATAAACTCACTAATTAATGAAACCAGTTCAATACGCATTATTCTTATTCTTATCATTCTTTATGAGCGCAGAAGTAGTCTTAAAATCAGATCTGTGTTTTAAATCAAATTTGACGGCAGGCAGTTAGTTCTGATCACCTATGATAAATGCGCCACACCTAATCTGGCCATTCAGCCACAGAAGTCCCTCTATACAAATAAAACTGTAGACGGACTGAAAGCCCCTATTGTTTTTAAATAATGGTCGGAATGTGACCTGTGAGCCTTCTGAATTACCGTGGGACAGCACATTCTAAACTAAAATGTTCAATCAATAAAGTAACATCTTATCTTATCTTAATAATATCTTTATATTAATAATAATTATAAATCATACAGTATGTGTCCGAAAGGGAGCAGGAGGAAGCAAACACAACAATATACAAAAAATATACTGCATATTAAAGCAAACAATTGTAAAGGTAAAAGTATGAGCATAACAAATAAAGAAGTTTAATGTAAACATTTACATTATAATTATGATTATTTAATATATAAAGACTATATATTATTGAATTACAAGATTAGATATACTTTAGTTGATCTAAAATATTGATGTGTTCCAATGCTCTTCAAAACACAACTGAAAGTCCATGAAACTTGTCTTTCTGTATTTGTGAATGAAGCGCCATCTCCTGGTTAAAACTTGAAATTGAAAATCTGGCAACGCCCTCTTGGAAAATAGTGGCAGGGCTTAACATTCCTCTATACTGGTTTTAGGCAGGTCGTAGGCAGGAAGCTGTAAGCTGGAGTCTGAAATTCGGTGCTACATCTGTATATAAACAAACAAGAAATGGAAAGCAGAAATGTTCAATATGATTTTAAATAACAATATTTATGTTGAAATAAGAAGTGAAAGTAAGAGGGCAATACAACAAAGATATAATAAAATACAATTAAAAGATGTACATTAACATAGGAAGTAAGAATAACAATGTGCAATACAAGATAAATAAAAAGACTGAAAGGATAATGTAACCTTACAGAGTTAAAGTAAACATGTTGCAATAGAAGTTGTAATTAAATAGAATAAAAATATGTATGGATAAAAAATAAGTTAAAGTTAAAATGTGCAATAAAAAACAAAATATACATAAAAAGTCAAATTGCACATTGTACAATATATAACAACAATATGTGATATAATAATAATAAAGATGTGAATGCCGAACTGTACAGTTAAATGTTTTACAAAGTTCATTTCAAATTCATGCTGACCCGGAAGTTCAACTTCATTGCTTCTGCGAAGCAGCCTACCCTCTTTGGGAATGGGTGCTTTTGTGGCACGGTTTTCACAGATAGGTTGGCCATCTCCTTCTTCCTTTTCTTAGGTGTGAACGTCAGAGGAAGGCTCTGATCATGTGGAGTGTGTAGCTTCACATCTTCCAAGATCTCGGTCAGTTGGTCAGTTAACGTTTGAAGGTCATCTTCATCTTGCAGACAACCTGGTGGTATGTTAAGTCAGTAATCTCACGCAAGAGACTGGCAAATGTCCTTCTTTGTTTGACTTTTCTTGGTCTTTTCCTTTCGGGCAAAGCGTTTCATGGTGACTGCATTTCCACTGATACCGGTGTATATGTATGATCTGTGATGTCTGATCTGCCGCTGTCAACCCTCTCAAAGGAAGTCTGTCCCAGACATGCATCATCCGGGAGAAGAGGGGTTATCCCTGTGATTAGATGCCAGTTTCTCCCAACCCCATTCATGCACATGATTAAAAACAGCACAGAAGTGCTTGCAGGGCAACTTGTGCTTTGCCCAGTCTTTGCAGGTGCACGATGGCATGATGATACTTTCACCAAAGTTGATGTTGTGCTGGATGACTTTGGCTTTTGACATGGAACATGCCATTGCCCTTTGCAACAACGTCATTCGCCTCATAAAACTGGGCTTCTGTCAGCCTTGACATCACATGGTCTGCTAATCTTCTTGGTCTGTCTTTTAAGAACTTTGGCATGTTCTCATTGTACCTTCTGTAGAATGAGGAGTACTTGACGTTCAGTTCAATGTACCTTCAATAAGAGAAGAGAACAATATCTTTGAAATCTCTCTGTGACAGTTTGCTTTCTCTGACATATAGATATGGTATTTGATAATACAATTGTCTCAGAAACATATGCAACAATGAACAACATCAGACAAATATGTTGGAAACAAAGCTATCGAACATTACATTTATATATATATAAAAATGTGTGTGTGTGTGTGTGTTGGTGTATGTATGTATGTATATATAAATATAAATATATATATATATATGTATAATCATAGTAATATTTTTGTTAGCTCACTTCCGATATGTCCTTGGTAGGAAGTCAGTTACCAACACAGTGAGCATTTCACTGAGGCTGCAGTTCTTATAACCTTCAAGATGAGAATACTTTAGGGTTTTGTCTTTCCACCCCATTGTTGGTGTAGATGGCCACCTTGAGATCTTCATCCCGAAACACGTGCACCCATCTCTACACAAGACAAAAAAAGACAAAAAAAATGTAAGACTCTTCAAATTCAACACATTATATAATAAATATAATATAAAAGAAAATATAATATTTCAACTTGATACACACCTTAGCCTCTGGGAGCCACTTATTTGCAAACCACGCCCTCACTTTGTCATTGTCTTTCCAGACTTTGGCCTCCTGCAGGTTGCAAAGGCGTGAGCTGAACTCCTCACAGAGAGACTGCAATGCTTCTCAGAAGCGGTAGGAGACTGTCTTGTGCGTTGCTCACTCCATGATCTTTCTCCCTGCAACATTCAACCCAAGCTTTGTCCCTCTGGAAGTCGCAGAGAAGCACCTTCGAACCTGGATCAAATATAAGAGATATATTACCTGCACCATGTTGTCTTTTTATTTTGTCAGGGCAAAAACAGTTTTTAAGTTTTAGTTGCATTTTGAAAAATGGTCATACCCTGCATATGAACCAAATACTGCTACTTTGCTTTGCTTACTTACACGTGCATTCAGAGGACAATGTATCATGTAAAAAACTGACCATGCTTGGTGAAGTCACAAACTCTGTAAGTTGTGCATTAACCACCCACAAAAATGTGCATGGCTAGAATAATATTAATACTATTCTACTCTCAGTGTAGTACCTGCAGATTGACCTGGTCATTTTTGGGTTCACGTATTCGCTCCTTCGTTCTTGATAAGATATTCCTGATATCCTTGTCTGTGGGTTAAAACCTTTGACGTGTTCGTGGAGGTGGCTGCTCCCCCCAGAACAGCTCGTCATTTACATAATTGAACAGGTGACGTCTAATCTCACTGAGCTTTCTGGCACCAGCCAAGGTGAGCTTCACTATTTGTTCTTCAACTCTGGAATCCATCGGTTCACGCAGTTCAGCTACCTGTACATGACGTTGAACATTATAGATGTTTAAAGCTGTCTAAAAAAAATCCTCTTTGTACAGCACAAATTGTACCTCGCATCTTGTTTCTTACAGCAGCTAAAGGAATAGATGTTGCATGGTTATCTCTCCAACAGTTGGATGGTTTTGATGGTCACTTTCTGGGGTGAAGCATGTGTGGTATTCCATGACTACTTCAACTGTTGAAGGATCAGCTGCAACTACAGCCTTTAGTGCTGCGGAGAGCTCCCTCCTCTTTACTTTACTGTTCTCTGCAATCTGGGGAGCATACAAATGACATGGCAATTGGGATCAGGACACAAGAGCAATTATAGCATTGAACGCACTTGTGCTGTGCTTGTGCTGTACCTCGAAACCAGGACATTTCAGGACCTGACTGATAGTTATCTGGACAGGGCAATCCATCTTCTTCGTATTTTGTACAAGATGGCGTCTTGCATTGAAGACATGGTCTTTGGGGATAGCTCCAAAACTCTGAAATGTTTCCCTCATAAAAGAAGAGGGTGCGTTACACATGCTTAGGGCAAATGTGTGTGTTTTCATTGCAGTAAATATATGTGCTGCGTGATTACTGTTCAACTATACCTCTGTTTTTATTCTTTCATGTGTGGGTACTAAATGGCTACAAACATTGTGGAGAAATTAGCTTAAACATGTTTTATTACTCTATATGAAATAGAAGCAGCTTTTATGACAGGGACGAGAGAGCTGGGGGAGGGGACATTCTTCTTAAGATTTTCAGCATGTCAATTATCAGGGAAATCTACTTGTTTTAAATAGATGTGTGTGGTTGATTACTTTGTATTAATAATAACAGTATGTGTAAAGGAAGCTGGACATATGCAATATGAAACCTTTTATTTGAAGTAAAGATGTGAACAATAGCTCAAATGGCTGGAAAGGCTGCAGGACAAATGAGTGTGTTCTCTATATAGGGCCTGTGTGAAGTTTGACCATTTGAAAAGCATCTCTAATACTGCTTAAGAGCATAGGTAATGTGTTCCTCGTTATTATTGATATGAAAGTAATTAACATGTATTGCGTATATTTAGCCAACTATAACAACTATATCTTAAAACATACTTTAACTTGTGTGTGTTAACCTGAGGGGGGGGGAAAAAGGCCACAGAGAAAGAGAGCCATAAAGGGGATGTGTGTGTGCTGGCTGCAAGATGTGAAATAAGATTGTTCTAAACTTGTTGTTTAGAATAGGTTCTTTCCAGACACCAAAACTGAAAGAGACTTTTTGTTTCCGGGTTTCTTCTGCTGTGTCGCGCTGATTGGGTAAGACAGGCCATGTGTTGGTCTCTCCCAATAAGATGACCTCTGGGGGAAGCATCCACATACCTCCTCCTGTGTTTTTAGTATGAAAGCCTGTGTTTTCCTTTGGTTCGCTCTCTTCTTTTCTTCATGCTGGCCAAGGTGGTAAGACCTCTCCCAGCGAGACGACCAGAGCAGGGGCACCCGAAGGGGGGGCCCCTTTTGAATTGTTTTGTGATGTATTGTATGTTCTACCATTAAAGCAGATTATTGTTTAACCCTTATCCTGGCTGCTTTGACTTTTCCTTCTTTTAAAACAAACTCATAGAGGATCGCGCGGAGCAGAGATTCTGCCCCAACAACCTACTCATACTAAGGATAAATCACTAAGAGTGACGCGCCGTTGCTATGGATTACGTCGATTCTCGTGCATGAGTTTAGAAGCGGTCAGTACGGTGATTGGTTGTTCAGAGCAGGCGGTCTCGGTGAAACTCATCCCACAAACGAGCCCACTAAATCACAGAAAAACAAGGAAATAGCCTAGGCTAGAAATGTATTCCTATCAAATAGTTATGGACAGTGCAGTTAGCAGAATACACGCATGATGACAAGTTTGTGCAGACCACGATAATGACGTTGTATATGCACGTTAAAGAGAGAGAGCAAACAATAAAAATACGTAAATTGCATTAAATCAAGGAGGAAATTAAAAGCACCCTGCAAACTATTATCCAATGAGCAGCTTTTATGTGCGCAGCTCCACTTGCTTGGAACAGTCTACAGGCAAAATTGAAATTGAGCATTTTTATTTCTCTGAATGTATTTAAGGCACGTCTAAATTAAATGCTTTCTGACACTCTGGGTATTTGTAAATGTTGAATATGTAAATATGATATCCTCTGTTGTTTGTTTGTATGTTGTTTTTATTTTTCATGTGGAACTAAATGATGCAGGTCTCCCTTGTAAATGAGATCGATGATCTCAAGGGACCAAACTGTCTAAATAAAGGTTTGAAATGAAATGAAATTGAATTTTGTTTCCTATTCCTCTAAAGTTTAAACGACTTATGTATTTACATAATGCTGATTCCTATGTTGTTATGTGTCACAGTGTTATGTGTCATAGAATGCCATAATGCATGTCATGTTACGAATAGTTGTTTAATTTTCCTTTACCAATTATTTAAAGTTGTTAATGCATGTCAATTCATAAATATACAACTTGTTTCTCTTTTTGTGCATGATACTTCTCCTTTTGCCGAGTACACCTCCCCTTTCCCTGGTGGCATCCATATATCTTGGTGCCCATGAGTTGGAATGGCACTCCATCATATGGTACACATTTCAACTGCCAGTATATATTTTTCTCTGGTGAAGGTTGCACGTCTGTATTGAAACATTTGTGACAAAAATACTAGGGCTGTCAGTCAATTCAAATATTTAATCGCGATTAATCGCATGATTGTCCATAGTTAATCGCGATTAATCGCAAATTAATCGCACATTTTTTATCTGTTCTAAATGTTCCTTAGAGGGATATTTTTCAAGTTTGTAATACTCTTATCAACATATGAGTGGACAAATATGCTTTATGCAAATGTTTGTTTATTATCATTTGAACAATGACAAATATTCTCATGAATACTAAACATAACAACCTCTGAACATTAAAAATATCCGCCTCAATTCAACCTGGAACCTCTCTCATACAATACAAAGTGTGTGTGTGTGTGTGTGTGTGTGTGTGTGTGTGTGTGTGTGTGTGTGTGTGTGTGTGTGTGTGTGTGTGTGTGTGTGTGTGTGTGTGTGTGTGATGGATCGTTGGAGCTATGTGCAACTCAAGGCATATGCTCGAACTATCCGTGCTGAGTGTGCTGACTTTTCGTACAATGTCCCACTGTCTGGCTACCTGCATAAAGTCAAGTGCTCGGCGCAGCTCCATATATCCGTTAGCGCAGCTAGCTAGCACCAGATGCTAACAACAACAATACATCCACGTTCTCTCTCGCTCGCTCGCGCCACACATACACACACCCTCCCGGTCCTCCCGATGGCCAGTCGGTGCCTGCCGGTGAGAGTGGAAGTATGGTCTGCCGCAGGCGGACGGCAGGAGCGGGGCTGTCAGCATCAGCTTGTAGATGGTATTTTAAACTCGATGCGCTCTGAAACTACGGGGCGGCCGAGGCGTTAATTGAGTTAAAAAAATTAGTGGCGTTATTTTTTTTTTTGCGTTAACGCGTTATTAGCGCGTTAACTTGACAGCCCTAAAAAATACATATTTTATCTATAAAATGTACATTAACAATGGTCAGTTTAGATTTGGAAAGACACTCGGAATTTGAAATGTCTTAAGTAACTTTACGCCTGATAATTCAACCTGTTGCTGAATGTACAGTAAAGTTTCACATACTTTTATCAATCTATGGGTTATGTAGAAAGCTGAAACTACCAACCTATAATTCAGTTGTAGTTGGCATTAAAACACAGAACACCAAAATAAACATTTTAGTGGTGTGAACGCTCGTGAACTGTCAACAGGAGGGCGGGGGAGCCTCGCTGCAGGGAAACTGTGGACCTCTGTCAGCCGTTTAAAAGATGAATAAATTAACGGCTCAAACCGAGCCGGCCGGCACCGGCCCGCTAACGACCGGCCATTCTGTGAGCCCCTTATACTACTTAGCTACTTATATACATACATACTTATACTTATATACTTATACTTATCACCCGCCGTAAAGGGGTGAAAAGTTAGGACGATTCTAAGGGCCCGTGACTGATAGGGGCCCCAAAATGTTTAGAACATTACGAAAACATTATGTAAGTAACCTTTCATCAATCCTCAATAATTAACATTAATAGAACGTTATATTGATAAAGTACTCACTAAACTTACGATTCATTTAACTTATTTTCTTCCAAAAGTTAATTATCCAAAGCCTCTGTACACCCCCTTCTATTTACATGTAATGGTTTGGTCCTGCCTCCAAACGCTGCGGCACCGGCACACAGAGCATGTGAGCATGTGAGGAGGGATGCTAGTACTTAGCCTACATAAGTGTGTTGTACCATGTCTCAACGACTCAAAAAGTTAGGCTCTAAGAAAAGAAGAAAAAGGAGAGAAAGACAAGAGAGAGGGACTAAAGGGCGACAGTATGTCACCCAGTTTTTCACAAGAAAAGGTGTGGTCCATGAGTGGTGGAAATTAGTCTAGCTAATGTTTTTTTTTACTAAGCTGACATTAAAGGTGGGGTAGGTAAGTTTGAGAAACCGGCTCGAGATACCTTTTTGTTATATTCCATGGAATACCCTTAACATCCCGATAGCAATGAATATCTGAAGTGCTTTGACAAAAAAATCCATAAAAAAATGTCATCTGTGGAAGCCGTAGTACTGTAAAAAGCACGACCAATCATTTTAGCCGGCCCGGCTAAAATAACTGGATGGCCTACCTGCCTGTCAGCCTTCCATCTTTGCACAAACTTATCTCGTGCCCTCATTGGTCATGTGTGCGTTCGTGTGTGTTGGAGGAGGGGCTCTGTAAGGAAGTCTGAAGGAAGGGGCAGATTTTTTTCGGTTGTGTACTTTCAAATTCTAGAGCACTCGAGCTGGTTTCTCCATTCTTACCTACCTACCTTTTAATAAATGCAGGCACATTTTTAGCACCTATTCATACTAAATCAGTTCCCTCCCCCTGGTGCCAGGACCAACAGATCCATATTTAGGCTCAGCAGCCCTGTCCCCCCATAATGCTGAACCTGAACCAGCCTTTCTCCCAACTGAAGGAGGTGAGCAGCATTGTGTTGAATGAAGGGAGACTGGAATACAATATATATATATCAAAACAAAAAGCTAACATCTAATTTAAATTATACATTTCAAACACAGTATTTTCCCACATAGCCAATGATCTATACAAAACAAAAAACTGCTTTTAGTCTATTTATGATGGACAGTTTGAAGCGTTGAGTGATCAGTCTGTATAAACAAAATGTTAATCACCGACATTTTGGTTATGATATTTATACTAATGTTATTATATTAAAGCAGGGGTGGGGAACCTCCGGCCCCCGGGCCGTATACGGACCGCTAGACCATTTGGTACGGCCCTCGAGGTAATTTATAAACAAAGTGGCCTGTGCCTGGTGGTGGGGCCCAATGTGATATATTTTCATGGGGCCCAAAATCCCGGCGGCTCCCCTGATACTTAAACATTATTATACTTATACTCAGTGGTTAATTTGAGCCGGATCCTGCCGGAACAGGATCCGGCACCTCTTCATTTTGGCCACCCTGTGTTCCGGCAGATATTTGGGCAGATCCGGTACCTCTCACAAAAAATAAAAATTAAAAATGGTTAAAATGAAATAAAATATGCAGATATTAATTTACAGAAAAAATCCCAAGAATTTCATGTCGTTTATTAAGATTAAGATTTGAAAGAGTCGGAGATCTGTGTTGACGCACTGAAAAGCTGGACCAACGGACAAACGTCTTTCACTTTTGAAATTCGCCACATGAGGAGCACGTCGCAGAGAAGAAGAAACGGTGATTCAATGCAAGCATGTCAAAAAGACAGTTAAATTTACTGTCTTTCTTCAAAAAGAAGGAAGAGGTAATAGACACTTCAAAACGAGTCAGAAAAGCCTCCACAAGCAGCGACGAGGGCAGCTGCAGCGGTCATGTTGATGGTCAAAACCAGGAGGAGGTTAGCGCCGCAACAGCTAGCCAGCTAGCTAACCGACAGCTAGCCAAGCCCGGGGAGGAGGCTGGCACCGCGACAGCAGCGGGTCAGGTTCACCGCCAGCCAGAACAGGAGCCAGCTACCGTCAGCCAGGTGGACCACCAACAGCAACGGGTGGGTACCCTGGCATCAACTAGCCCGGTACAACAGCCGGAGCAAGAGGCGAGCGAAACCGCGACATCAGCTGGCTTACAGCAGGAAGATTCAGTAGGAGAGGAGAGCGCATTGAGCGTAGAAGAGTGTGGGACGTCCAGCGACAGGTCACGGATGGGATGCACAACTGTTTGGACAGAAGCTCAGCTAAAAGTGAAGCAGACTTACTATCCCTGGCTTTTTAGGGGAAAATCAGGTTTGGGTTGCACAACGTGTAAGGCGGTGGGGACTTTGGGGGCAGAGAAGACGTCGGGGATGAAACTTGCAAAAGAGTGGGTTTTATGCACAGTAACCTCATCTGCTTCAGATATTATAAAACGGCAACGCGCACTCAGAAAAAAAGTATTTGAACATGCCCGTACCAAGGCTCACCTAGCAGTAGCAAGCATTCTTGAAAAGGCAAAAGTGGACACTTTAGAACAGTCTATAATTAATAGTCAGTCTGAACAGATGGCCACTACAGCTCGCGTATTTCGCACGGCGTACAAGGAGGCTAAACGCCACCGTCCCGCATATGGCTTCGAACAGGAGATTGATTGCCAAGAATTAAATGGACTCGATATGGGGAGAATTTTACATTCCAATGTTGCATGTTTAAACATACAGAAACATATTTCTGAAGAAATGAAAAGAAAACTGTTTGAAAAAATAGTACAGTGCACTCCCAAAATCAGTGTAATGCTGGATGAGTCAACCAGTTTAAGCAAAAAGAGCTGCTTGATAATATACCTTAGGGCTCAGTTGCCCGATATGGACAAGCCTACAAACATTTTTACTGAACTCGTAGAGCTAGATGATCTAACTGCTCAAGGTATTGTCCACAAACTGTTGTCTGCTCTGGAGCGCCTGCATTTGACACAGGATTTTCTCTCTAAGACCCTCATTGGAGTAACTTGTGATGGTGCTTCGGTTATGTTAGGGCGTAAAAGCGGAGTGGCGAGTCGGCTCCAGGCCATGTTCCCCAACATTACTGTGTGGCACTGCTCAGCCCACAGGCTTGAGCTTGCAGTCGCAGACGTAGTGAAAGAGATGGGTGCTATAAATCACTTTAAAATATTGATGGACAAGATATATGCACTGTTTAGCACATCTAACAAAAATCGAATGGAGCTGAGAGAGTCAGCTGAGAGCTTGGATGTCCAGCTATGCAAAATAGGTCGTATTTTAGACACTAGATGGGTGGCATCAAGTTTTAGAACCGTTGAAGCAGTGTGGAAGAACTACCCAGTACTTTACAAGCATTTCAAAACTGCATCAGAAGATCCCTCCCATAACAGTGTCACAAAGCAAACATACAGTGGGCTTGCTATGCGCTTATCTTCGCATGCGTTTGTGAACAATTTAGGCATAATGTGCGATGCATTGCAAGAATTATCTGAGCTCTCAGTCGAGCTTCAAAAACGAGACATTACCATCATTTCAGCACACAAGTCAATTTGTCGGGAAATCAGGGTACTTGAGGCCATGTCGGATCGGCCAGGTCGCTACACTGAACTGAGCCAAAGGGGAATTGAGGAAAACTCTTTCCATGGCATCACGCTGAATGGAGGAAAATCAAGCGACAGATCACTCGACCCAAGCAGTTTTTTCTAACTGTGGCCAAGAACTTGGAGGACCGTATGTTATCTCAAGGAGGCCGGATGCCAGATAAAACTGGATATAACAAGTTCATTGAGGAGTTGAAGGTGCTTTACGCACAATACTGGCCCGAGGACGCAGGTGCGCTGTATGGAGAGACTGAGGTCGAGTCACTGTGTCAGCGCTTCAACATTGCCAACCCGCGCGCAGTCATACAGGCCTACAGAACGTACAGAGACTCAGATGGTAAAGACACCCCCGATGAGCTGATGGAGTTACTTGTTGCTGTCAACAGCATTCCCATTGCAAGTGCTGAATGTGAGCGCGGATTTTCTCAAATGAACTTGATTTGCACTCCCAACCGTAGCTCTTTGCTCACATCCACCATGTCATCTTTACTCTTCCTAAATCTTGTTGGACCCCCCCTGGCTAAATTCAATCCAGTCCCGTACGTGAGGTCCTGGATGGCCAAAGGACACAGAACTGCCACAGACACACGCAGTAAAAGCAGAAAAAAAGAGATAGAGGACAATCCGGACATGCTCGTGATGTGGGGTGTTTTAAACAACTAAATATGGTGAGCAAACATACTGTCTATTAATAGGCCGCCGTGCCAATCTTTGAATAGGCCTAATAAATATTTTTTTTACACGTTACACCTGTTGAGAAATTAATTGCTGGCTGTATACTGAAGTCCCCCCTGTGGTGATGTGGGCATTTGCCTATGTTGTGCGTACTAGCCTAAAAAATTATAAATTATCGTCATAACATTTATACCATGTATACTATTTGAAATTGAGGCTTGTAAGTCCCACAGCGTTGCAAGTGGACATTTTCATGTTGTTTTCAGCACCTTTTCTGTATACGTTCCGGGACCTGTACGCGTCTCGTCATCCCTGAGCTGTCATATTTACTTTGCGTTCCGGCACCTTATGATTTACAAATTAAGCACTGCTTATACTTATATACTTAGGCCTATATAGGGCCTACTTCATATTTGATTACTGACACAATGTAGGCTACTTGGCCATCGTTGTTTCTCAAATTTCCGATCTAACCTTACAAAAGTACTATTTTCCCCGAAAACCTGTTCCTTTTTGTACACAATATACTTTGTGATCGTTGTTTCTTCCGCGTCTGCTAACACTTCCTCGAAATCCTTCAGTGTTTGAAATATTTGATGTGAAGCATCCTGTTTGTTGCGCTTTGGCATCCTTGACAGACTTGTCAGTCTGTTGTCTGTTGGAGCACGAGCGCAACAAAAGTTGCCGTCTCATCCACGACCACTATTACGTCACTTCCGCCGCATAAAACCCAGCAGGTATACGATCTAGCACTAACCGTGGTATAACCGCAAGACAGAAAGCCTTTGAGCTCCATACTGTTTCAGAAAGAATCCTTGATAATCCATGATATGGCGTTTCATCACGGCAGTATTTAGTTTAGAAAGTAGCTGCCGGGTCCCGCATGAGCTCAGACCCTTACTTTTTTATTTTTTATCAATCTTTATTTTTTTAAAGCTTTATACCCAAAATCAGCACTTTTGAAACAGGAAGTGAAATAGAGGAATATGAGAGGCATGGCTAGAATGGTTGATCTGTTTGGTATTTTGAGCAAAACACTTCATAGACATGTTTTTTATATATTTGTATATATTGACACCTCTTATTAACCGTTAGAGCCAATAGAATCAAGGGGAAGTTCCTAAAATCCATCTAAACATTACCCGTTGGTGAATGAGTGATACGTAGCCAGAATGCCCAAAACCGGAAGCTGTCATACACTCTGGTCCTCTCATAGCAACTATATATGAAAACTCCGTTATTGACATAAATATGAAGATGGATTATCAGTAATCATTTTAGACACATTGGATTAACCTTGAGCAGCGTTTTTTATCGTTTTAATGCCATTGAACACAATTTTTGATCAGAAACAGCAAAAGGTAAGACAAATGATGTCTGGTTTTGCTTCCCATGTCGCGAGTTCTGATCGCTCAGACTATGTCTGGAATCAGTGGAATCTCAGCTTGCTAATCGATATCTTGTTTGTGCAGATCCGATAAGTAATAAGGGTATTTTAACGTGAGTTCTGTGCTAAGTGCGTTAGCATTTTTTCGCTCAGGGCGCCTTTGTTATTACCCTTTTATTTCGTTTAGCTAACATTTTTTAATATTACTTGTTATTTAGCTGTGCTTTTATCCCAAGCAAATTAAATAATGTTTAATAACATAGACTAAATGCCTGGGTAAAAGAGAACGTTTTTCCCTTTGTGAAGTATTTTATGTAGGTTTTTGTGTAAAGGCTAAAGTCCCAAAAGTCCCCTTCAGAAGGAATTTATCTCCCACAAAACTCCCCCAAGCGCCCCCCCCCCCCCCCCCCCCCACTACCTCGCCTGAACCGGAATGATTGGACTCCTTTGTTTACTTCCATAAAATAGTGACATCACTATTTAACAATGGTTTTTCTATGGACTAGCCGTCTAACACATTAGCCTAAGGGGTGAAACATCTCTAAGTTGTTGTAAAGCATTTGTTTTTTAAAGCAGGCACATAGAAGAGGCACACAATACAAATAAGAAACCTGAAAATCAGCATAATATGTCCTCTTAAAGGTCCATGTCATGGCGATTTCTACTGATCATAATTCCATTGTTGAGGTCTACTAAAATAGATGTACATTGTTCAATGTTCCAAACTCACATTGGTTTCTCATACAGCATCTCTGTATAGTGTGAATATTCACTCTGTCCTAAACGGCTTGTTGGAGCTCCTGCCCCCCCTCCCTGTGAGCCCAGTGTGCTCTGATTGGTCGGGACGTTGCGAGGCTCACTGCTCACGGAGCTGGCTTACTGGTACTGGTACAAACAATAAGTCTGGCTTGATACTGAGTAAGAAAAAGGTTTATAACGCTGTAAGAATGGGTCTGCAGAGAGCATTTCTCCGCAATCCCAACTTGTCTGTTACCAACCAAGGAGTTCTATGCAAGTCAATGGGGCTCCCTGTTACTTAAAAATGTACGCTAAAGGTCCCCACACTGCGTTTGATAGTGACGCCAAGGGATCCTGGTGTGTGAGGAGCTCTGCGGATTGGTCCATTTTGGTTCCGGGAACCACATGGACACAAATGGAAAATGAGAAATCTCCAACGAGGCGTTTGCAGAGGTCTTTTCTGTGTTAGAGTTTTACTCCCTACAGGGTGTACTTTGAGGGTTTTTGACTCTGCAGACCGTTTACATGCAGAAAAACCTTCATAACACACAAGGGGACGGGTAAGAACCGGAAAAGCATGACATGGGACCTTTAAAGGTCACCTATCATGCCATTGTTAGCCAATAGCATAGGTCTCAGATATATAACAAAAATATAAAAAACATGTCTATGAAGTGTTTTGCTCAAAACACCAAACAGATCACCCATTCTAGCCATGCCTCATATCCCACTATTTCTCTTGTTACAAAAGTGCTGATTCTGGGTA